>NW_006442107.1:26780768-26829885 GCF_000325575.1 Pteropus alecto | reverse complement strand
GCAGGAAGCAGATACAGAAGAAACCTACCATCCCTCGACATCCATACTAAGAAAAAGGGGATTCATGGCTCTTAGAAAAGGGTTAGGCAGGAAAGTCAGATAGAAGGTTTCAGGTCTGCCTACAAAGACACTGATGTCATCCTATTCTAGAAAGGGTCTGCCTTAGTCTGCCCACAATTAAACAAGCCAGAAGGCAATTTTTGGGCTAAAAGTAATTCATACAAGGAAACAAGTGAACAGAAAATTGGATACTAGTTTCAGCCAGTTATTTGCACCTGCACAGTGAGGACCCCCATCAACTTTCAATTCCCTTGAGGCTCATTATACCATCATTATAATATGATGCATATGCCCGGAAGTTCATTAATATCATTATAACAGACTGAATTCTGGGAATGAACATGCACAGAAAATACATCTTAGTTGTCAAGCAAGAAAGCCCACTCCTCTAAGAAAGGTAACCGTCCACAATAAATAGGGATAAAACCCCCAAAGCCTTTTTTACTGTGCCCTTGAGACTGTAAGCCTATTTGAGCCACACTCACCTTGTTCAGTACATGTCTGGAAGTGTACTATCACTTCTAATAAAGCTGTTCTTTTCTGTTGTATTTTGGTGTCCTGCTCAATTCTTTGTTCAAGATATCAAGAACTTGGACAATGTGCTGAGAGGGGAACCTCACTCTCCGGTAGCACTACAACACTGGTTTGGAAGAAGGGACCATGAGTCAAGGAATACAAGGAGTGCAGGTCTAGTTGCTGAAAATGGTAGAAAAACAAAAAAGGCAAGAATGGATTCTTCCCTACAGCTGCTGGAGGGAGTATGGCCCTGCCAACACCTTGATTTTGGCTCAGTGATACTGATCTTGGACCCAGAGAATACATTTCTGTTGTTCTAAGCCACCAAGTTTTTAACAATTTGTAACTGTAGCCATAGAAAACTAGTATAGGAAGCTATTTCTGTTTTACAGGAAAGAGATGGTTGCAGTTCAGAGGAAGATGATAAAAATGGAAATGATTAGAACTTCATTTTGAATATGTTTTAAATGTAGAATAAATAGCATTTTCAGTCAGATCAGAGTGGGATATGAAATAAAGGAAGAAGTCAAGAATAACTCCAAAGTTGCCTGGGCAATTGAAATGATTTTTGCATCAGGCTGAGATGAAAAAAATTTGCAAAGGGGCAACCAGTTTAGTTTGGGACATACTGTGTTTGAGATTTATTTTAGATATCGAAATGGAGACGAGCAGGTATTTGCATATGAAAGCATGGGTTTGGGAGAGACATCTTTGTAGTGATGAAAATTTGGGAGTTATTGACACATATTTGCCATTAAAAGCCATGAGATAAGATAAGTTCATTGAGAGAGTAGATATAAATAGAGAAGAGAACGGAATTAAAGACTGATCCATTGGAAACTCCACTTTACAGGTTTTGAGGGAAGCTCTGTGCATGAAAATAACCATTCCAAGAGTATTTATGAAAATGTGTGAATAATATTAATGTCCAAAATAAGGGATGGCTTATGTCAGCCTGGGTACATTAATTCAATGGAATTAACCATTCACTAAAAGCAATGATTATGATGACAGTGGAAGCAATTATGATAGGTATTAAGTAAAATTAAGCAGAACTCAAAATAAATATATATTATCATCATGAGACTGGACATGAAAAGACATTATATAAAGTTAAAATAACTATTAATTTTGGTTTGTTCGTATTGTTATATTGTTTATTATATTGATCGGATTTTAAGTTATGTTTTCTATAGTGCACAAAGTTCCCTGTGAGATAAAATTGAATCATTTCATGGTCTTTGTTTAGTAATAACACATTGGCAGATATATTAAAAAGAATTAGTGAAACATTTTAAAATCACATATATTTTGAGTCATAGCCATTTTAAAAAAATTTCAAAACATAGAAATTATGACAGTTATTTATTCTGGTTATTATCTTTGTAGTTGAAACAGTAGGGAAGATGGTAAGTCAATTACCTAATGAGCACATGGAATTAGAATTATTCCTTAATATTACTGCTCCAGGGAATCTGACTTCATGATGCACTTAAAAGAGTTACTTATTTATGTTTTATTCATGATAGGCCTGCCTGCCAAATTAGATTAGTAGAACAGCCTATTCTTGTCTTTTGTATATATTTTTGGTTGCAGAGTAGTACTTGACCTTGATGAGCACCCCTCTCAGATCTTTGGGGTTTTGCTAGAATAGCAGTGGATAGGAAATTTGTGTCCTCGAAGTCATAGTGGAAAATAAAATCTTTGCTATTTTGCTTTTAATTGGTGATTTTCAACTACTTGAAAGTGACTCATCTTTAATAATCAATTTAAAAAATTTTTAGAAGTAATAAAATAACTATTTTTTTTCAAATACCATATCAATCTCTACTTGAATTTTTATTTTATTCCTTATTTCTTAGTGTTTGGACTCTTTGTATGCTTAGAAAACATGTAAAATTTACAGATATTTACTATGAAAACACAAATTATGCCACGGATATTAAAAGATTATATTAAAAAAGAAAATAGAATTATGTATATTAAGTTAAGGTGGATTGAAATGCTGAAAGTCTGCCTTAAAAGGATCATAGTTCAAATTTCTTAACATTTCTGTCAACTTTATATGGATTTTCTTAAAGTTGGAGTGCTTTTGTTAAAGGACCCACTAAATTGCTGCTTTTCCCCTTATCCTGTTGCTATAGAGACTCTTTTAACTTAATAAAAAGCTATCTTTTTTGTAAAAAGAGAAAAAGGGAATAAAAAATATTAATGAAAATACTAAACAAGAAATGCAACCTATTAGATATGGGTTTAATAATAGAGATTTTCAAAAAATATGACCAAATTTTCAAGAAAGATGATCCACTTATTTCTGATTTTAAAGAAATATGAATTTAGGCTATAGTAGCTATAAATCAGTTCTTGTCATATGAGCCACATGGTAGATATTTGATGTTATATGAAGATACATTTGGTGTTAAATTTTTACAATGTTAGAATAACTCATCAAAGAGAGATAGAGAAGTCCCTTTCCTGTTTAAATATTTCCATGTAAAACAAGCACTTTATTGATTTTTCATTGATGTAATTTTATTAAAACATTTTTACAATTCCATTGCTTTATTTTTACTTTTCTTACAAGCTGATTCGTAATATGTAAATATGGGCTTAAATTGTCTTGAAAGAGTAGTAGGAAAAAAATACTTAGTACTTGAACAAAAGAAAATGTGTTATCTCTAAGGAAAAATATACCCATGACTTAGAATTTATTTAATATTATATAGTATTATCCAAAAATTTGGAAGACTTCTGTAAATATGAAAAGCAATGTTGGAATTTCCATTTCTGGGTCTTATAGAGTTGTTCATAAAAGTCCTGCCAAGATCAACTAAAAAAGCCAAATAAAATATAAAAATTAACATTTCATTAAAGGCATCATTGAGCTTACAAGATATCAAGACTTCAAGGGACAAACTCTTGGGAAAGTAGGATCTATATAAAGAAATGAGCTGATATTCTATTGTTAATTTCTTTTTAAGGTATTCAGTGCAGATCAAGAAGCTGAGAATCCCACTAAATGGCTTGTGCAGAGGACTACTAGTGAAAGGCAGGTAAACAGCAGAAGTATTGGCAGGATACAGAGATTGTAATAATCATGATAACATAGCTTTTAAGAAAATATTCTGTGAATCTAGAATATAAACTTTAAAGAACACAGAGATGAACTAGACATTGGAGAGGAAAACCTAGATTTGACTTTCACTATAAAACTGAGATTATGGGGTAACATGGTATATAGCAGGCATGACTAGTTGTATATGTAATATCCATTCTTCTGTTTTTATGTATTTTATAAAACTCAATGTACATATAAATACTCACTTTTTCAATTTCTTTGCCCTTAAAGATAGTCAATTGGGAGCTTAATTATTCCTTGATATCCATGTTACCTCATTGCCTTTCTTAACCCTTTCTTCTAGGCTGGCTTGAGGATTGGCCATTTGGAGAGTAGCAGCCATTTTGAGACCATGAGGACAAAAGATATATACTAAGGATAGCAGAACAGAAAAACAAATGGAGCCTGGGTTCTTACTGATATCTTTGAGCAACTAGCTGCACAAGATATGAACTAACTCCTTGAGGAACCCTTATTGTATAAAAAAAAATTACATCTGTATTTTTTTAAATTTTCTGTAGTCTCAGTGTACTGTTGCTTAATGTTAAATGCCCATATAATTCATGCACATTTTCATTACCAAAGCCAACTCTTTACCCTGACACTCCAGGCTATCTACAATCTGGTCTGTCTTTAGTTTTCTTCTCCAGCATTTCTCTGCTTCTTCCAACTTTCTTCCCTTTTTGTAGCCCTCTTCATTGAACACCAACAAAACAAAACAAAAACAAAAACAAAAACAAAAACAAAAAAACCTATCTATTCCTCTTTGCACAAATTATACTTATCATTTTTAGATTCCCTATGTTTATCCAATGCTTTTCTGTCTTTGTATTTTAGTTCAACTGTAAAATATATGTCAATCAATATTTAATAATTGCTTACACTATGATTAGTATTATAATCCCTAAAATGAAAATGGTCCCCTATCAGCTTTTGGGAGAGTAAAGGAGATGTCTTGAGTAATGGTTTGTCACATTTCAAATTAAGAGCCTGAATTAATCATAATAGGTTAGATTATGCTGGAATAACAAATTAATCCCACTATTCTATTTGTTTAAAACATAAATATTTTATTTCTCACTTAAGCTCAGTGTCCATTGTGAGTTTGTTGGGGATCTGCTCTATATAATCACTCAGGAGCCCAGACTGATGGAGAATGTACCATCTATAATGTAGCTGGCAACCACAGAGGAGGAATGAGAATGCAGGAGTCACATACCATCAGATCAATCCTTTGACCTAGAAGTGACACAGAGTATTACCACCTCTCCCAGACCATTGGTTAGAACTAGTCACATGAATCTACCAATTTACAAGGCCTGGGAATTTAGGATAGTAGAGGAATCTTTGGTGAGCACTACTGTATCTTCCACAAATTCTAAGGGGTGGAGTGAGTACTGGAAGCATAAAAAAGGAAAAGATTATTGGCTGAGTCCTAGGGACCTGTGGGAAAGAAGAGAATTAATGAGTTGGTCAGTTTGTATTGAGAGGTGATCTTGGGTTTAGCTGTCCATAATTCCAAGTGGTTCTCTATCACAGTTGACAGAGCTGAATACTGGAAATATAGGCCTAATATTTATAGGTGTAAGAGCTCAGGTTGTCAGCAACAGAGATGACATTTAGCACATACCAAGCCTCAGTCATAAGACTGGGGCTTGGGTAGAGGTAGTTGTTGCTCAAAAGTAAGGTTAACATTTGTGCCTTATCTTCTATCTCTAAACTTCTTTTTCACAGGCAACAAAATGTCCAAAAGATGCACCTCAAAACATAGCAAAAAGAGTCCTGAGAATACTGAGAATAAACAATGAATAATCTCCCTTATCTTCTTAGAACATTATGTTCCACCTGGAACAACTTACTAAATGTAAAATTTCTCATTTCACATGAAATGTTTTAACTATACATCTACATTGGCATTTCAGATAAACTTTATTTAGAAACACATTACAGGATTTCATTTTATCCTCATAACTTCTCTATTGGGTAGGTACTATTATCCCAGTTTTACAGAGGACAAACCAGAGGCCTAAAAAGATAAACTACTTGTTCAAGTTTGAAAGACTTAATTTCCTGGTTCACACATTTCAATCCAAGACTGTCTGCTTTCTTCATATTAAGGAAGTTTTCAAATTAGGCTGTAAATCCTATTGTCTCTTTATGCTACTGAGCCAAAACACTAGTGTTTTTCAGCTAATTTTAACAATGAGTGATTGCCCACACGTCTTTCATGGTGCATGCCTTTCAGCCATCTTAGCCTTCATCGAGGTTTGCTGGAGAAGTGCTGGCTGGCATTTGTGAAGTTTCCCCGGCTCTTGTCTTCAGGCGAGAAGATGATTATAGCATTCGACAAATGTGATGTCTGAACTTAGCACAAGCTTTCACAATGGAAGGGCAATTTGAATATTATGTAGGTGTTCTTGTGGGTTGTAAGCACTTTATTACCAGCACGAAAATACTAACTTATGTGCCATGTAGTGGCATAAAGCTTGCAGAGCAGTTGAAAAATGGAAGCTTCCTCCATCTAACAAATCAAATGTAATGAGGAAAAACTGAGAAAATGAAAATGGAAATTACTTCCCCTGCAGTGAGCTAAGAAATTGAAAGTTTTCTTTTTCCTTTATTTCTTTCTTAAACAATTTTATAGTGGTTTTGCTTTGCATTAACAAAATACTCTTTTCACCTTAAATGTAATAGATTCCATTGAAAACGTTATAGGAAATTGGAATACTTTCCTTTATAATCATGGTGCAAAGAGAACTAAACAAAGCAGATTTCATGTATTTAACTTTATTCTTTTATATATTTTTTTATTTTGATATGTCTCATTGTATCAGGTAAGGCATTTTTAGTTACGAATAAGAGAAAAACAGAATATAAACTAGCTAAAATTATATGGAAATGTATGGGCTCGCTCTACTTCTAGCACAGGTGTCATATATAGTTTGATAGGGGCTTCAGTTCTATTTTTAGATAGCTTATAGATAATTTTCTCCATGTGATGGCTTTACCATCAGACTGGCTTCCCTCTTGGTAGTAAAATATCCTTACTTTACATGTACTAATGTGTAAAAAGCAAGAGAAAAATCTTTTCTCCAAACATGGAACACAAGATTTTGTTTCTCTCTGTAGAGAGAAACATTAACTTAGGTTAATGCATTGTGCCTGGAAAAGTTCCCATCTCTGATCCTATCACTGGGACAAGGAGGATACATTTACACCTGGAGAAGGGGGTAGGGTAAATGTTCCTTCAAACTACATGGCAGCAATTCATATGGAGAAGGATGGCTTCTCAAAGCAACAGTCTGGAATTTTCTTGTAGGGGAAGAGGAGGGAAGAGATATTGCTTGGATAATGAAAAATGTCCACTACACCTATTGACAGTACTTTTTTGGGTCAAGAAATTTTCTTTCCGCTCAGATAAAAAACATTATGAAACCTGTCACACAGTGGGTTGGTTTCCAGAATAAATGGCAAATATCTATGCACTTATTCAAATATTTGTCTGAGTGGACGATAGTCAGGGACTCTATCCCATGTTGTGTCAAGTGTAAACTCTGGGCATACCTGAAAAAACCAGAGCCAGGCAGGAAGAAAAGCTAATTTCTAAGCATTGCAGCATTCCATAGCTTCTGATTTCAATCCCCCTCTTAAATCACACCTTTCAGAATGTCTCTGGTGGTTTAACTTCAATTCACCCACTCATGAATTACTAGTAACAGCTCTCGTGGCCTCCTGCAGATTCTATTTCTTGGAGCAAGACCACACTTGCTTTGGCTTCTGAATATTCTGAATGAATTCACTATTCATGTCTTCTTTCTTCATTTCTACCTTTATTGACTTCAGCAACTTGCTACCCAATAGTGATTTAATTCTAATATTATACAAGATGTTGAATATATATGTTCTTGTATAACATAGAAATATTCCATGCCCTAATCCCTGGAACCTATGAAAATGATGAGCTATCACTCCTCTGATTCTGTTATATTATAAGGCATAGTTGACCTTAAAATAGGGAGGCTGTCTGGGTGGGCTTGATATGATATGCAAGCTCTTAAAAGCATAGAGTTTTCTCTGGCCAGTGGCACGGAGGAGACAGAAAGGAAGTCAAGAGGTTTCAAGCATGATGAGAACGGATACACTGTTGCTGGCTTGAAGATGGTGGGGACCACATGCAAGGAACAGAGAGAGAGAGAGTCTAGAAACTGAATAAGTCACAACCAACAATTAGCAAGGAAACAGGGCCCTCAGGTCTACAACTTCAAGGATCTGAATTCTGCCAACAACATGAATGAGGCTTAAAGTGAATTCCTCCCTAGAGCCTCCAGATAAGAACCTGGCCCAATTAACACCTTGATTCTAGTCTTGTGATCCCTTGAGCATAAAATCCAGCCTAAACCCACCTATACTTTTGCCTACAGAAATGTGAGCTAATAAATGGTCTCTTTTAAAAATTTGTAGGTACGTGATAATTTGTTATGGATCATATAGTTAGACTGAAAGCTCCATGAGGTCAAAAGCCGTTAGTGGTCTCATTATTTAGAATAAATGAATGGAGCTTTTCTTAAGTTGCATTGTTTGGTTCCCATATATGTGGTGACAAATTACAGAGGAGATGGTGAAATAGCAGAAGAAGAGGGTACAAATGAAAACATGCCTTAGTCATGGAGAATGATCAGCTTCTTGAACAGTTAGACACGCAGAATCTTTGAACTTTGGTTTCAAAATATTCATCTTATTTGCCACATTCTATCCAAGAGCATCGTTCTTTTGCCATAATATATTTTTTTTCCTGATTTGAATGTTCCCCCTGAATATAAAGGTTCTGTTTTCTTCCTCTCCATAGAGTTCTTGGTCCATTTAGTTTTGCTCCCCAGTTTAAAGTGACTACAATCCTAACAAATCATTCCAATGGCCTCCCTCTAAGGTTGAATCGAATACCTTTTATGATATACATTATTTTTATTCCATTTTGCACTTTATTGGCACAGTTCAGTTCCCCCCAAATATTATTTTAATGCTAGTTCTCAGAAACTCCTGACATTTGTAGTTTATTTCATTAGTGAGTTAACCATCTTGATTAATTTACTCTCGACACATCCAAACATTTCTTACTAGGAAAGTGGAGGAGATGGTAGTTAAATGTAAAACCTTGCAATTACACATGAAAGGGAAATTTGAATAAGAGTGAATCAGCTGGTAGTAAATATGCCAGCAAATATCATGATGCTGAAGCTGCCACAATAAACGAATAGAGAAAGGGCACTTTGCATTTCCTTCTTATAGCTCTGAATTTAACGGGCTCTTGCTTTTCAACTAGCTGAAGTGAAAACATATTTTACTTTTGTTTATTCTTGTTCTTGCTCTTGTGAGCTTTAACCCTACCTCCCAAAAGGTCAGTAGAAGTTTTTCTAACTTGTTATTGGATATTTACACTCTTGTTTCCATCCTCAAAGCTTAATGTATTAGCGGATGATAACTTAGGATTCATTATAAGAATATAGATAGCCACAAGTAAGCATCTTTGGGGAGTCCATTCTGTGTGCAGGGGTAATTTACATTAAAGTGAGGGGAGATATAAAATATAATGGGCAGAAATTTCCTTTCATATTACTCCTGTGGAGACTTCAGGGCCTCATCTTAGAGGAAGATAGAGGGTAGAGGGTATAACTTGATAGCCAGAAAGTCAGAGTTGTATCTGGGATAAACCAGGCATGTGATATCATCAGAATCAGATGGTTTCCACAGTTAGATTAGCCTGTCCTACGCAAACTGAACCATTTCAGCACTGATGAGGTCTTTCAGCATAAAATCAGAATTTAAGATTGAGTAGGAAAAAATTAATAATCCAAATCATATAGAAGAAATGATAATTTTCCTTTAATGGAAATCATAGAGTAATTTAAATTCAAAAGGAAATATAAAAATATTAATATATGGAGTTGGATTTCAACCAGTAGCTCTAATAAAAATAATTCAAAGAGACTTGGGTTTTAGTTCTGATTTCTCCTCTAACTGTTATGTATAATCCTTGGAGTGTTACTTAACCTCCTATTTCTCATGTGTAAAATAATTCAAGAATAAAATACGAAATCTTTTAGGTTTAAAAATCCAAATATATAATCTAAACTTCCATATCACTATGATTCAAAGGCAAATGTATGGGAGTGGTTTTAGAGTTACACTGATCTGAACTGAGAAATTGTTTAAGACAGATCATGTAAGGGTTCTGGAAAAAAATTCATTTTCAACACAGGTGTTATTGAAACTTATTAAGAACAGTTACAGGGAAATTACTTTAAAATTTTATATTTTTTAAACTATTTTTTTCAAAAATTTCATTCAGATTGTGCTTTATAATGGCATATGGCAGTACAGGCTTTTCCGGCTTCCCACTAAAATATCTCCGAATTAACACCCATAACAACAAAGTGAAAACAAATAACCACACCCCAAGCAAGAACCCATATATAACTTTATTGCCAGAATATGGGCAAAATCTACTTGCAGTGAAGCAGATAAAGCTGAACTGAACTGAAGAGAAAAAAATTAAAAGGCAGTCAACCTTTATCTTAAAAGTCTGAAAACATCTGAAGAAAAGAAACCACTTTTTAAATCATAGAAATAGGAGTAGATAGGTAGCAGGAAACAGTATTTCCTGTGCAGTAAAATTTTCATACATAAGACAGAGATAAGAAGGTTTTTGGTAATTGTAAATGTGAAGATATCAGGGTATTTTTGTTTTGTTTTTTGGTTATTTTATATGTAGAGACGATTAGTCAGAGCATGTAGTGCGGGAAGAGGCTCTGCTCCTCAGTATAACTCAGATGCAGAAATGTGAAACCTTGTTACAAATACAGAATTGGACTCATCATTCCATCCATACCACGTGTGTGGGTCACAGTAGGTATGGGAGTAGTCAATCCAAGGCACAGATAGCATACTCTTTTATCACTTACAGTGCCTAGTGCAGGTTGCTCCAACAGCCCAGGCTTTGGTTTTCAGATAATAATAATAGCTAACATTTTTGAGTACTTACTATGATCCAGGTATGGTTCTAATTTTTAACATGCATTATCTCTTGTGGTCCTGTAAACAACCTTAAGTGCACAGTAAATTATTATCTTCATTTTATAATTGAGGAAAGAGAGTCACAAATACATTAAGGAACTTACTCAGGACACGCTATGGTACTAGATCTAGGACTCAGATAGAGGAAGTCTACTGGAGACATGCTCTTAGAGCTCAGATTTGAAGTGATGATTCTGACATTCTGTAAGTGGGCAGAAGGTAGGACCAAAGCAATCCAAAACCCTCTGGAGCTATAAGTGCCTTCTATATCAAAACAAATACTACATTATTTGAAGATAAGTAAAGAAAACAACAGCAAAAACATTGAAAACATCATGGAGAATATGAAAGAGAAACAACAAAAGTTTAACAAAGTAAAATGGGAATAGCATCTAGAAAACTCAAGAAGAGCATACTCCTGAAAAGGATCCAATAAAAGATTAAGGAAAGATTTCAGAAGACTGGTATTCTTCATGACCTAAAAGAAATGAAAGTGAAATAGAAAGCCAAAAAAGAGGAAAAGTAGTCATTGTGCAACCTTCCCTGATTTTTCTCCATAATATAGACCTATAAAAAATGTTGAAAATTGATGGGTGAAATAAAGAAGTACTGAAATGAAAATTAAAACCCAACATCAGAATTTAAATCCTTATTTCAGTCAGTTGGGAGTTTAATTATTCCTGCAGAAAACTGAATAAATGACAGTCAAGTTGACGATCTCTCACAGAATTTACTGTGCTGTTATGGAATCAGTTTTCTTAACCAAATACCGTGCTTTTAAGCATTTCTTCTAGTATATGTGATCCATAGAAAATAAAATCAAAGTTCCCTTTCTCTTACAATTGTTGAAATGGTTGAGGTGCCTTGATTTTTTTGACAACTTTGATACTTTTTGGTAAGAAAATACTTTAAGTTGTTTTGTAAAACATTTATGTTTCCAGATTGTATTTCATTTAAAAAGAAATATTAGGATAGGTTACTGACGATTGGAAAACTGCAGTCCTAGGAAAAGCGAAATAAAACAAAAAAATTTACCAAACAAAATGAAACTTGTCATTCTATTTTTGATTTCAGCTCTAACATATAAAGAACTTGGATTTTATCGCCCCATCCTCACAAAGAAAGAAAGCTGGACAAATGATAATCAATGACTTTTCTTGGATCCATCAGAGAAGTGAGGTTACAGGGCAAATCACCACTTTAAAATCTAGACTGTCAGGTGTATGCAGTGAGACACAGATGAAATCTGCCTCCCTTGAGCAGAAGTTGATCATTCTTGCCATACATGATAGAAACACTCATTCTTTGGAGAATTGCTGGAGGCTGAGTGTGGACTACTGTGAATGTGAGGCACCACCGAATACAATCCTAGAGATATATCACACTTTTCATGAACCCCACCAGATCCTCAGGATAAGGATCCAAGACAAAGCCCCTCAAAGCCCTAGCAAAAAGAAAGGAAAAGTAACCATTGTGTAATTTTCCCTGATTTTTCTCCATAATACAAACCTATTCTACAGGGGAAACTATTTCACCAGAGGACAATGCTAAAACCTCATCCTAGCTATGGAAATTTATAAGTAGAGGGATTTTTGCCCCACTGGAAATGGTTTCAGACTTCCTATTTCACCTAAATGAGGAAAAATATAGTCAACAGGGTTCTAAGTTTCAATAGATCTGGAACACTGTAGCCCGAGGTGGAGGAGAAGGTCAGCAAGGCAGAGGACAGAAGCACTTGTAAAGGCCATACTCTAAGACACAGACTAAAAGACTGAGACTTAGATTATAGAAAGCTTCTCTTCCTTCACATTCTACTACCATGCAAACAAGCCTCTGATATAATAACAGTGGATTCTAGCTGAAAGAGATACAAGATAAAGACTCAGTGGAGCAGAGCAAAGGGAAGCCCCACAGCTGATAGGTGAGAAGAAAACAAGTTCATTAGAAGAATTTCAAGCTTGTTGTGTCTATAGTCATAACTAACATCAAATACAGCCCAATTCCTGGCCAGATTAACTAAATCTTCACACAAAAAGTCTATTTAATCTCAGAACATTTTCAAGGTACAAATGTCTTACTTTCAATAACAAACTGCAAAGGGCACCCAAAGGCAAGAAAAAAAACACAATCTGTACAAACAAAGAAATCATTACTGAGATAGGACATAGATGTTGGGTTATCAGAAAGGAATTTAAAATAACTAGGAATAATATGTTAGGACTTTAATTAAAAAATAGACAACTTATGAGACCCAATGGGTGGGGTCCACATAGAGATGGAAACCATAGGAAAGAATTAGAAAGAAATGTTAGATATTAAAACATTGTAATAGAAATTAAGAATTTCTTCAACAAGTTCATTAGTGACTTAGAAAAGAATTGAAAATAGGCCAGTAGAAACTTCTCAAACTGAAATGCAAAGAGAGAGAGGACAAAATGTTTCAGAATAGTGGGACAATATTAAAAGGTATAACATATGCATAATTGAAATACTAGAAAGAGAAGAGAGAATGGAAGAGAAGATATATTTGAGATAATACAAACTGAGAACTTTACAAAATTAATGACATACATAACAACAAATCCAGGAAGCTCATAGAACAATAAGCAAGATAAACACCAAGAAAAATACATACTTTGGCATATTATGTTCAAACTGTAGATTCCCAAGGATAAAGTCTTGAAGAAAGCAGAAGAGCAAATGCTTTCTCTCTAGAGAACAAGGATAAGAATAGCTGCAGGCTTCTCATCAGAAACCGTACAAGCAAGAGAAAAGTGCGCTGAAGTCTTTAAAGTGTTGAAAGAAAACAAAAACAAAACTGCCAACCTAGAAATATATGCCCAGTGACATTATTCTTCAAAAGTAAAGGATAAATAGTTTCTCAGGAAAATAAATTCATTACTAGGAGACCTACCTTGCAAAAAAGGTTAAAAGTTCTTCAGGCAGGAGATAAATTATATAGCTTGGAAACTTCGCTTTATATAAAAAGGGAAAGAACATCGAAAAAGAAACAAACGAAGGTAAAAAAAAATTATTGTTATCCTTACTTAATCTAAAAGATAACAATTTGTTCGAAGTGACACTGGTAACAATGTATTGGCTGGTTATAGATTGTGGATAAGTGAAGTGAAAAAAAGCAATATTGTTAGAGGCAGGAGGGAAGAATTGGGAATACTCTGTTATATGGTAACTGTATTACATAGGAAGCTATAGAGAGTTCTTAGAAGGGGAATTCAGATTATTAATAATATATATTATAAATCTTGTAACCACTAAAAGAACTAAGTAAAAAAGTATAAATGATATGCCAATAAAATAGATTAAATGGAATCATACAAAGTATGAAACTAGTCTCAATTCTTTAATTTCAATTTTAATTTTTCAATTAGATTTGCAATTAAATATTATTTTATATTAGTTTTAGGCATACCACATACTGGTTAGACATTCATACAATTTACAAAGTGATCCCCCAGATTAGTCTAGTACCTACCTGGCACCATAGGTAGTTAATACAATATTGTTGACTATATTCCTTATACTGTACTTCACATCCCCATGACTATTTTGAAACCAGTCCCAACTCTTAGAAAAGAAGGGCATCAGGAATACTTGGACTGGCTCTCCAACTTGTACATAGTTCTCTGTCTTCTGCTGTTGCTCTAACCTACTACCATTGTTGGGCTGATTATTTTTGTTTTATTTAATTTCCTCTTTAGGTGGAAGGAAATAAAGCATAAAATGTACTATTTATTTTGAATACTCTTTGAGAATCTTTTCCACTCATATCTGTTCCCTAGCTAATAAAATGATTCGATTAAACTAGAAGAGACTAATTATATTCATAGATCCTATTGACCATCTCCCACACTACCACCATCACCAAATAGATAACAAAGAAAAAAGATGTATAATACAATCAATATTATAAAATAATAAATATTATAAAGAAAATAATAAGAGAAGATAATGGGTAAGAAGGATAAGAAGCAGAGACCTAGAAATAAATAAATTATATATTTCCAAAAGAGAGCTCACAACTGTTGAAATAGAGGTACATCATAACTCTTCGAACCTGTCATATACATAACATTTTAATGTTTCTGTTATTTGATTGCATCTTCCAATTTCAACAGAAATCTGCTAGTCAAAGGAAGAAGTATGTTCCAACATAATTTTTATTACTTTCACAAGTGCCACTTTGTGTCAAGTCCTGATTAACTATCAGTTGGATTATCTGTACTGATGATTAAAATTTTAATTAAATTTTATGTTTAATTTTTAAAAAGTCTTAAAAATTATGTCAATGAAACTGCATTAAAATTAAAGACCAATAACTTTTCAGAAAATTTTCTGTCATGTGCCAGGGAAAGCCATTAAAAATCATAGCTATTGCAAAATCTCTCATAGAATCTTCAAATGTAGACTTTGATGACTTATTCATACTATGAAAGGATTATTAGATGGGTTTATAACATTTACCTGTAAATATTTATAAGTGCCTCTTGATATTTCAGAAATCAAGAAGAAATAAACGACAGCACCACAGCAAAATCAACTATGAGTTTTACCAAACAGCAAATTCAGGTGAAATGCTAATTATTTGTAATCTGCTTAACAATTTTGCTGTCAGTTCTAAATGTAATAAAGAGGTAAAGATATGCATATGATTTATAAAAATTTTTCTATCTCCATGCTGTTTTGTATAATTGTACACTATTAAAATTATTTAGGAGTATAGCCTGAATATCAAGAAGTCTTGGATTCAGAATCTGAGTGACATGCAGCTCAGGCACTTGGAAACAGTGAGAAAGGACAGTGAAGTCAAAATGGGGTTTTCTGGGGCTGTTTCTCATTGTCCCCTGAATTCTGTCAGAAGTTCTAGTACTGCTACCAAATCTATTAAAGAACAACATTCAACCAAATAAATTTGAAGATCTAATGGACTTTATTAAGCAAGTCATGAATTGGGAAGCATCTATCTAGTAACTGGAATGATGCTTGGAGAGACTGAGCAAAATGGAAGCTTTTATAGGAAGAAGGGTCAGGCAAAGGCATTACTGATCAAAGAAAAAAATGAATTATTTTTAGACCAAGACATTTTTTGGGGGAAGAGACACTGGCAAGGGTTTTTATCATGTAGATCAGGGGTCCCCAACCCCCGGGCCATGGACTGGTACTGATCCGTGGCCTGTTAGGAACTGGGCCACACAGCAGGAAGTGAGTGGCAGGTGAGAGAGTGAAGCTTCATCTGTATTTGCATCCACTCCCCAGCGTTAGCATCACCACCTCAGTTCCACCTCAGATCATCAGCATAAGGGTCTTGTAGGAGCACCGGTCCCTGGAGTCAAAGGGGTTGGGGACCACTGATGTAGATCGCCTCTTCTTTCTATAGGGATGAAGAGGGCCCACAGGGCAGATTAACTTAATGGTGCTGACCAGAAAATTACAGACTGGTTAAGGTTATGTTTCCAGGAGAGATTGAAAAAGAAATTAGATTAGATATTAAACCTAGGTTTGGTATCATGGGCTGTAGCACAAGTAATGCCATTTTGGGCCCGTGGTTTTCTCTTTAACAGATATGTCAGTGTAGGTTTATCATTTGTAACAAATGTACCATTCAGGTAGAGGATGCTGACAATGAGGAAGGAAAGGGGTGCATGGGAAATCCCTGTATCTTCTTATCAGTTTTTCTGTGAACCTAAAACTGCTCTAAAAAAATAAAGTTTATTAAAATGAAACACAAAAACAAAACAAAAAAAATATCAAATAGCCAGATATTAGAGGACATTTTGTAAATCAGTTGAATAGTTGGCTGAAATTTTATTTTGGGCATTTTGATGTGGTTCACCAGAATCTTGTTTCTAGAACCTCATGTCATTGCTTGACTCTGTATCAGAGTGTGAGTATTTGAGCCCATTGATTCTGCTCTCTTGACTCCTGCTGGATGTATTCAGTGCATTCTTCTGTAGTTTATATCCTTTATTTATACACATTGTTTCTTATTTCTTGGAGAAGATGTTATAAATGAAGTAAGGACTATACCTAGTCAAAATTGACATCTAACACTACTCTGCTTGCTTCCAATTAAAGACTATTCCCAGAGCAAGCTATTTTGGTATTTGAGAAACTAAGTTACTTATTGATCATGAAAAGATTCAGAAAACTATTGAATACTAGTGAACTTTGTTTTAGTACTTAAAGTTTGTGTTTTATTTAAAAATTTATTTCAATGATAGGTTTAAAAAGATATTGGAATATAATGAAGAGAATCAGAACTAAAGAATACAAATGGTTAAGTTCAGTCCTGATTGCTCAGCTCACCTTACTGTTTTGATCAAATCATGATAAACTTTAAAGTTATCAGTATTATCATTTATGGTGAAATATTACCTGCTCTATATTTTTCTCTCTCTCTGACCCAATATTCATGTGTAAAGATGAAGAATATTATATTTTTACCAGGTGGTATAAAAATTCCTCAAAATGAGAAAATCACCTTTGTTGGGAAGGTGACTTGATAAATTTATTTGAAATAACATGGCTGTATGCTGTGGTAAAAGCTTTTGAGAAGGGCTTGAAAGAGTTGGTGAGATGGTAGGAGATTGTGTGGTATTTAATGGGCTACTATCCTTACTCTTTTGCATAGTAATGAGTGTGAATGTTAAAATCACTAAACCTTTAAAATATTTTATCTAAGTTTGTTTGTTTGTTTAGGTAAATATCACTGCAAATTGATATGATTTTTCAAGGTAGCATACATACATGGAAGTCAGAGAGATAACGAGAAAGCACTTTCTGGGGATTTTGAAGAAAGTGTATACATATAGCATATCCATGGTATTAAAATTTCACAAGGGACTAAGATTAAAGGAATTACAATTATGGGAGTACAGTCACAAACTGTAAAATTATAGGCTCAGTTCAAGTAAGGTTTAGCTAATAATTCAGTTATATAAAAGGGTGTGTATATATAAAAGTGATCATGTATACCTTTTGCATATGTGCATTTATGTTTACATGTGTGTGTTTTAATATGAACTAATTCCTAGGATTCTTGAAAAACAAAGCATTATATAAGCATGGCCTAAAAATCAGATCCTTTTTAAGAGAAATAATTGATACCCTACTGGTTAACCTATGGACGGAAAGAGTTTACATATCCTCTAGTTCTTGAATTACTAAATTTTAAATTGGAACACGTGGGACAGTTATTTCAAATAAGAAAAAATATCTTACTTTAGTCAAATATGCCCAATAATTAGTTACCTATTAGTTCATATTAATACTTTTTGGGTCTGGTGATAGCTTGACAATTGGTTCTGGAAGCAAGAATTTTTACTTTTGTGATCTGGAGAAAATTTAGTTTTTCCAACATTTGAGAAAATAAAAAAAGACCAACCAAATTGAACTGAAATTCATGGTTTTGGTTTGATTCAGTTACCACAGACAGACAAAGCCACAAAACTAAAAAAAATTATTGGAAACTAGGACGGGATACTTTGGTATAGTTTAGTATAATGTTTGTTAGCCTTGAGGAGAGGTGGAAAATGCCTAGTACATGAGCTATAGCTGAGCATGATAATTTTTCTTTGTGGAAGCTATTTCATTAGATAACACAAAGATGAGGTCCAAGTTTTCTGAGATTGATATTTTATAGATGTAGAGGGGACAAGAAAATTATTTGGTTTAGAAAGGTACACAAGCCAGACAAATGGGGAATTATGGTCAAATCATCTTATTTCTTTGAAACCATTCCTTTTTTTCCTCCCACTGGGTAAAGAACTTGACTGTAGAAATATGTATACGCCATCTCTCTAATGCTTAATAAAACAACACATTTTTCTTTCCATTTTATAATTAAGTATTCAAAACAGAATAGAACCAGTATCTTTAGGCTGATCTTCACAATACCAAACAACCTATTTCAAGCTGTCTAATGATGTCAGCAGATAATAGGTTCTTCCCTAAAATTTGTTTGATGCAGAAATGACAGAAACTAGTCTTGTGATACTTCAGTAACTGTGTAAATACATTCATTATGGGTGAAATTTTTCTGGGACTCTTCATTTGCCAAATGTACAGATCCAGTTTTAGGTCAGTGAAAATAGTGACAGGTAATTGTGAATTTTATACCATGATGTGGTATAAAATTGTGTTGATCTAGTAGTCAAAAGACAGGTATTGATAGAACTGAAGTTATGTAGTCTTATAACATTTTGGGGCTAAGACTCATAAACAATTGAAACTATTGTACATCTCTATTTTGCACATGAGGTGCAGGAAATTTTCATTATAACATTGCTGGAATAGCAAAAAAAAATTAATTTAACTGCCTATCAAAAGGATTATGATTAAATACTTTTTGATATGTTCATAAAATAGATACTTTTCTGAGTTAAATGTAATAAACAAAAGCAACTTATGTCAACATGACTATATCCCCAAATATAAGCCTCAGATATTTTTGAAAAGATAATTATTTATATAAATTTTAAAACATGAAACAATAATGTATGTGGGTTAAACACATATGTTTGGTTTATTACTTATATGTAGAAAAATTGTTCGGGTGTACATTCAAACGATATTCATGAGACATCAGGATCGTGTACTGGTATTCAGGAGATTTCTCTTTATCAAAAGGATTTTAATTACAAATTCACTTATTTAATAGATATAGAATATCATGTCTTTCAAGGAATTTATGCATTCTGTGTAAATTCTTGAATTATTTGTCAAAAGATAAAAATTCTATTTTTTCCTTTTAATGTCTATATGATCCACAATGATATTACGCTTTCACTCTTGATACTGATAATTTCTGCTTCTCACTTTTTATTTATTTATTTTTTTGATCGATTTGGCTGAACTCATCTTTTGCATTTCTTTCAAATAATGAAAAAGAATACAGTTTCATGTATCATAGCTGTTATTTTATACCATAGATGAAGGAAAAGGCGGGGGAAGGTTCTAAGACAAGTAACCTCACAGAGTGGTTTGATCATAAATTTCTAACTGACAGGTCATGGTGAGTAGTCATGCCCCAGGCATATAACTTCTTTAGTGAAAGGTTTATCTTTTCCTTAAGAAAGCCCTGTCCATCGTTTTGTGCATTTAGGTTAACACAGCTTTGAAATGTGCCCTTTCAGAACCCTCTTTCTGAAGCATGCAAGAGAGTACATAATCTTAACTATCCTATAACTCAATCCCCGCCTCGCTTTTTCCCACCTTCATTTAATCTTTATGTTCTCTCCTTAATCTTAAGTACATAAAATAAACTGCAAACTGTTAATCTCTGAAGCATTTACCTCAGTCTGTTGAGATCTTGCTTCTCAGTGTATCTTTGGTTTGGGTCAAATACATTTTTATAAAAATTCCCTTCAGGTTTGGACATTCTTTCATCAACAATACCCTTCATATTGGCATTTGGATGAATTAGATGCAATGAAAATTTTGTGTTCTATCAAGGTCATTATAACAGTATCATAGAGCTTTTGGTTTCATTGTTTTTGTTTGTTTTGTTTTCAATTATATTGATTTCTGCTCTTGTTTTTATTATTTCCTTCTTTTGGCCTTAATTTGTTCTTCTTTAAGTTTCTTAAGGTCAAAGTTTAGACCATTAATTTGAGGCCTTTCTTCTTTTCTAACATGAGCATTTAATGCTATAAATTTTCTTCTAAGCATGGCTTTAGCCTACATATCAAAATTTTTGGAATTTTGTAGTTTTTAAAATTTTCAATTCAGAATATTTTTATTTTTTCTTGTGATGTCATCTTAGACCCATGAGTTGTCTAGAACTATGTTTTTAGTAGGCTGGATGATGGCCACCTAAAGATATCAGGTCTTAATCCCTGAAACCTGTGAATGTTACTTTGTAAGGAAAAAGGGTCTTTGCAGATATGAGCATGTTAAGGATTTTAGCACAGAGAGATTACCCTGAATTTTCCAGGAGGGCCCTAAATCTAACTCTAAATGTCCTTAAGAGAGAGGCAGAGGGAGATTTAACACACAGAAAGGCAGAGGAGGAGGAATGTGATCACAAAGGTAGAGACTGGAGGGAAGTGACCACAAGTCAAGGCATCCACCAGAAGCTGGAAGAGGCAAGGAACAGATTCTCTTCTAGAGCCTTCAGAAGGAGTATGTCTCTGCTGATGCCTTGATTTTGGTTCAGTGAAACTAATTTAAGGCTTTTGGTCCCTAGAATTGTGAGGATAAATTTCTGTTGTTTTATGTTTCAAGTGTTAAGTCAGTATATTTGAGTAATTTTGTTATAGCAACCTTAGGAAACTAAAAGTGTTCTTTTAATTTCTAAATATGGGACTTTTAAATATATCTTTCCATTATTGATTTCTTGTTTAATTCCACTGTAATCAGAGTATATGCTGCATGATTTCAAGCTTTTTAAATATTTGGAATATTTTTTATGGCCTAGGATGCGATCTATATTTGTAAATATGTCATGTAATCTTGGAAATAGTGCATGTTCTCCTATTGGTGGGGAGTGTTTTATAAATGTCAGTTAGGTCTAATTGACTAATTAATTATACTTAGTTTCTAAAAATTACTCTTGCCTTGTATCCATCACAGGTAGTGAAGATCAGGGGCTCTGCTATGCCGTATGTGTTGAGAAATGCAAACTGTCTTCTCCATGATACTATGATAATTACCTTGATAGAACACAGTACTAATATTGTATCCAATTGGTCCAAATTCCAAGATGAATGGCATAAAATAACAGCTAAGATACATGAACTGCATTCTTGGAATTCAAATTGGCTTAGAAAGTTGATCTTATTTATTTAAAACAATAAACTAATTCAATAATTAATCATAAGAATTAAGAATGGTTTATTTATTCTTATACTAATGCCAATTCTTATTCTAATGCTAATTTCTTAGGTATTAATTATGGGTGAGGCAGTGAGATTATAATATTTATAGCTACTTATAGAGATAGTTGTACATTTATATATATTTTAATTTTCACTGTATGCAATAAAAGCTTCAGGACAAAATGGGGACATCTAATTATATTAAGGATTGAAATCAAAGAAAATTATTGAGATTATTTATTTTCCTATTGTAGATAGAAATGCATAGATAATATACCATCTTTTGCACAAACGCCATTTTACCTACAATGTAAGAATATTTTGGGAAAACATCCTTCTGTTGTTCTGTATAGGGTCAATCACATTCCTATATATAACTTTTTTGAATGGTTAAGTAATATTCACTTATTTCCATTCTTTAAAAAAAGTAGTTGAGTACCTTAAGGTATCTAAAGTATATGTCATGAAAAAATTTTACTTAAATCTTATATCATATAAAATAATAACAAAGCCAGATATAAGTGTCTTAGAGTAAGAATACAAACACAATTCTTGTGTTTTTTTCATTACTCAGAGCAAAAGGAAAAGATAATTTGAGTAGAATACTTCAACAGCATATTTTGATGGCAATTTGATTAAATAAACAAAACAAAGCTAATGAAATCTTTTTGGAAAAAAACTGGATACATCCAACAGTAAAAAAAATTCATTTGCGAGAATATTTTTTTATAGTTTAAGTAGATTAATGAAAACATTGGGGTAAGAAAGTTGTTTTTAATTAGAAAATATTTTAGACATACAGATAGAAATAGAAAATAATATAATGAATAACCACTTGACCATGATCCAGAATTAACAAAGGCTACTTTTTAATATAATTTTCCTGCAGATTTTTTCAAACTGTAAAATATCATTGACAGAATTGGAACTCATACTGTGCCATTTTCTATCTTATTCTCGTTTCTCCTTTCCTAGAGTAGCCATTATTCTGAGGTTGGTGTTATACTTTTAACACTTTCTCTACATGTATATATCCTAAATATTATGTAAAATTAATTTAATATTTTTAAATTTACATAAATTTAATCATCTCTATGTACTTTTTAGGCATTTGGTTTGCTTTCTTAGTGCATTATTTTTAAGATTTACCATTGTTGATATATGTGGTTCTGGCACATTCATATTTGTTACTGTAATTTATTTCATATTTCTACCACAATTTGTTTACTCGTTTTTCTACTGGGAAGATATTTATTATATTTGCATTTGTTGCTATGATAACCAAACCTTTATAAATATCACTGACAGGACCCTTTGTACAATTATCTAAGAGTTTCTCTACAGTATATTTCTGGAAATAGAGCTTCTGGGTCATTGGTTATGTGCATCGTAAACTTTATTGCATATAGTCATTATTTTCTCCTAAGTATTTATAAGAGTTTATTCTCCCTATAGTAGTACATGAAATGTCTGTTTCCTGCATTCCTATCAACATCTGGTATAGTCGTGCTTTTAATATTTTCTAACATGATAGATGTAAAATAGTAAAATAAATTTTACTATTGTTTTAATTTTTATACCTCTGATTGCTAGTGAGATTAATGAACTTCTATGAATTGTAGGTTGTTATTTTTGCTATTTTTTCAGTTTTTTTTTGTTTACTCGTAAGATATCAAGATATCTTTATTGTGAATTATAACCATATGGTTCTATGGTTTGAAAATATCTTTTTCCATTTTGTGTATTATAATCGAACTTTGTCCATGAATCTTTTGTCAATTAATTCCAATGTAGTGAAAAACCATCATTCTTCTGTACATTCTTATGCATTTTGTGTTTTGTTTAAGGGGTTCTTTTTTAACCCAAAACTTTTAAAGTTTTGCCTTTTAGATTTAAATTATTAATCTATCTGGAATTTATACTTTTTTATACTAGATTAAGAGTCACGTTTTCCCTTCATATGTGTATGCAGATTTTCAAAGAGCATTTTTTAATAGTTTGTATTTTCTCTTGCTGAATGAAATGACAGTTACAAACTCTGATAGATCCAGGATCTGTGTCTAGTCTCTCTTTTCTACTATGTTCTCTAGGCATCAATATCACATTGTTTTGTTCTGAAATTGTTATGCTCTTTATTTCTCTTATTCAAACTATTTGTGACTACTCTCTGCTTTCAGTTTCCTATTTAAATTTCAGTATTTTCAAGTTTTATGAGCAACCATTTTAGCATATTGATTAGAATTACATTATGTGGAGAGTTGATAAATAACTTTTATAATTTCAAAATAGTGAAAGTATAAATGATTATTTCATATATATGTAACAACTGTTATTTGACATTAAAACTCACACACACTGCTAACTCTACTCTAATTGTAAACTAAGGGTAAATATTTAAATTTCATTTGAGGTAATTTTTTTGCCCCATCCAAGTTCATGGACATCTATGAATTCTACCCATAGACAACCCCAAGTATAAAGCTCCTGTTCGAATAGTCTGTCTGGTTCCCCACAATTGATTCCCTTCTTTTGCCCTGCATTTTCCCTTTGGGGATATAAAACTAAATCAGATGTCTTTAAGTGACTTCAGAAAACTAAATCAGTAATTTTCAAGATGGGATTGGTAACTTCTTTAAGAATTCAGAAGAAAATGATAAAAACATGAATCATTAATAAAGGGATAAAAGACTTAAAGAACAGAGAACTATCATACACAATAAATTTTTATATACATACATAAAAATTTTATAGAAAAAGAGCAAGAGATCTAAAATACATATACATAATATAAGAGAAAATGATGAGAAGATAAATGATGTGGTTCAAAGAAGCTATGGTCAAATAAATTTATTCAAAAAAATTTCTAAACAAACTATCACATTGAAATGACTCCCCAAATATAAAGCTAAAATAATTAAAATATATTCACTGAATGATATTTTTACCTTCCTTCCATCCCTTGGGATTTAAAAAAAAAAGCATGTAGACAGAAATAGCTTATTTACCATGGAAATGTGAAAATTGAGACATTTTAGTTTTCTATTAAAAATATAATTATATACATATGTACATATAGATATATAAATTTATATACATATAGATATATAGGTATATATTTTTTCAGATGAAGATGATGTAAATGTCTATAAATATTTTAAGAATAAAATTGTGAGAAAATTTTCTACATACAATCAAGGTATAAAATTAATATTTAAGAAAAAATGAAGACATCGACTCTTTTGGAACTTGTAGCGGGTATAATCTTTGAGGTTAATTAGCACAGCCAGATTTTCAAATTAAGATTCCTTGCGATATATGGGACCTCTACCTTTATTCTTATGGTGTGTCATCTTAGGTTTCCCAAGAACATTGTTTTGCCTGAATTTATCAACCAATTCAAGTGATTGGTTGTCCTATTTTTCCCGCTATACCAAATCAATACAAAGTCTAGACATTATGAATTTCAGCATAAACTCTCTATGGAAAACTTATGATAGTTTGAATTGGCACTGCAGATAGAATCTTTTGAAATTATTGTTTTTCCATGAAAGATTTATGGCAGTGTATATCCTCCATCTTTCCTACAATCGTTAAAAATAATGGCCATGTGTAGAGACTCTAGGCCATTTGTATGAGTTTGGGTTCCCTAGAATCAATTGTTGAGATAAACATTTAAGTTAAAGCATTTATCTGAAAGATAATACCAAGACTGGTATAAGAGACTGAGGAAGTGAGCCAAAGAAGAGAGGGCAGACAATAAATGGTGCATTATCAAGCTTGTTCCACTTGGTAATTGGAGCTTGATTTAGTATGAGAACTCTGGGATTCGGTGTGCAACATGTACCTCATGTTGTTTCTCCATTTATGAAGAAGGGAGTTGAGATTTTTATAGACTTACCTCCCGAGTTGTGGGGGAAGCTTAAATTTTCTGGCACTACTCTAGAAGAAGGAAGAGAGGTTTCCTCTTAGCACTCGCGCAGTTAAAAAAACCTTTGTGTAAGGTCAAGGGGATATAGGCAGGGCAGTGACAGCATTTACAACATATTTTGGATGATTGATGTGTGCACATATTAAGTATATTAAATGCCTCTAGCAAACTATGAATTTCTGTGTAAATTTAATGTTTCTATTAACAGAATAGAATATTCAGGAAACTGAAGTTGTCGAGGGGAATAAAAACAATGGTATAACTACAGCCATGGCTTGCAATGCCAAAGATAGGTAATATTTTGTTACAATGCTGGGTAAAACTCGTCAAAAATATCATATTAATTAATAATCAAATAGTAATAATGAATAATTTATTAGTAGTCAAAAAGCCACCTCAGCTAGTATTGTCAACAATATTAATAAAACTATTTTAGAAGCATAGGAAACTTTTTCTATGCTTCTAAAATAGTTTTATTAATATTTTAAATGAGTCATTTTAATTAATTTTCATGTATACAGAGGAGGAATTTATAATATCAAGAGATCAGATAAGGTAAAGTGGCTGCCCTGCCTACTGAGGTTATCATATCATTAACAGAGCTGTAAATGTGCAGAAAGTAGTGAGAACTGATTGGAAATTTACAATTTCAAGACAGAACTGTCAGAATGTCAGGTGATTTTTTTTAATCCTTCTAACTTATTTTATTAAATTTATAATCTTATTCATTAGACTGTAAAAATATCTCACTTTTTATGAATCACTGACAGTAGAGAAAAGGCTGAACAATTCTAACAGTACATCAAAAATCGAATATGGCAAATTGATTAGAACAACTGATATTACTGTCAGTGCTCTTTCGAAAAACACATCTATTAAGATATAAGAAATATAATTAATGGTACTCATTTTATTATTGGTTGAACAAAGAAGTACATCCTGTTACAACTCCTTGGTGTTTGGGTACCTGATGATCAGAACCAAGAATATTAATCTTGGACCCCAGGAATGGAGATAAACTTGGATTTATATCAGTTTTAGATAATTTTATTCTGAAATTAAAAATTCTTTTTTGTCAATAAGTAAAAAGTTAATTAAAACTGGAGAGGCTGTAGAATTGTAAATTAAACAAATTCCAACTCAAGCCAGAAATACTATATAAAGTAGTAACCTATTGAGATATGATTTGCGAATGATATTCTTTGAGCTCTTGGGATGAATGTACTCATGCCTGAAAACTAAAACTTGTCATTTCAAGCTGAATGTCAATATTTTACTAGGACTATGATTTTGTCAAACCAGATGGACACTCTTCTTGGTAAAATGAGGAAATTTTATACAACCTTAAGACTACTGTAGCCATTGATAAGAAGGACTGAAGTGGGGTAAATGCCTGGAGGTCTTTGGCTTTAATTAACTAAAGCAAACAATTGTAAAAAAAAAAAAAAAAAAAAGATGAAACTGTCTTCATTCTTTATATCTCACACTATTGTGAGAATTTTTGTACACTTACTATTTTGTAGTATTTTTAACTAAAGAACTGATATAGTCTTTCAACATCCAAATAGAAGGGAAAATTTGTGACTGGGTGTCATTACTCCGAATTATCGAGAGTGTGAAATATAAAGAGAGTTTATTTTGTAATGAAGGCACACAGTCCTGATTGTGATCATCAAGGCTGACTGCACACAGACCTATTCTGTCCACATTCTGCAGATAAAGACAAAAACTTAAAAAAAAAAAAGCAGAGCAAAACAATGGTACTAAATGGATTACAAAGAAACCCTGAAAAAATTAAAACTAGGTTCTAAAATAGTACTTTTTAAAAAAACAAAGATTGTCTGGTATATCAGTCAGGGTTCTCTAGAGAAGAAACACAACTGGTAGAACTTATGTAAATATGGAAAGATTTATTGCAGGAATTGGCTCACATGGTTATGGGGGCTGAGAAGTCTCATGATTTGCTATCTGCAAGCTGGGGAACCAGGAAAGTCAGTGGTATAATTCAGTCTGAGTCTAAAAGCCTGAGAATGGGGAATGTGGGGAGGTGATGACATTAAGTTCTGGTCTGTGTTTGAAAGCCTGAGAACCAGAAGTGCCCATGTATGAAGAGAGAGGGAGGTATATGTCCCAGCGCAGCAAGAGAGCAAATTAATCCTTCTCTGCCTTTTTATTCTATTCGGACTCTCAGTCTATTGGGTGATGCCCAGCCACATTGGTGAGGGTGAGCTGATTTACTCAATCTACTCCAATACTCATCTCTCTTAGAAACATCCACAGAGACACACCCAGAAATAATGTCTTACCAACTATCTGGCCAAACCTTTGCCTCATCAAATGGACACGTAAAATTGACCATCATATCTAAGAAATCATTCTGAGATAGTTGTAAAATACTTTGGGAATCCTATATTTACATCCTATACTGTGAACAGAATATCAATTTCAAAGGCATACACTAAATATATCTGTAGTTTTGACATTATTGGATAGAAGCATAGGAAAGCAAGGTTACGATACAGTGGAGCTCATAAAGTAAAGGTGAATGTTTTAAGAAGACAGTCTGACCAAAGGGATATTAGAGAATGAAGGACATACCCTAGTTTGAATAGGTTTGTTTTACCTCAGGTGATTGCTCTGAATAAAGGCCTGATTGATAAGAGTAATTTAGAGGTTGCTCCATCACCTGGAGCAGAAGCTCGTATAAAACTCCAGACACTTTTCAGGACTTGGTTTCATAGGAAACTGCAGGTGACTTACCTTCCACCTGATCTTGTTAAGTTCCACCTGGACTTGGGGACACATCACTGATGTGGTGACTGGAGGGGGCCTGACTAGGCAGACATTTAATTCTCCCCACCAGGGAAGGGGGGCCATAGACCCCACAAGCTGATATGTCTTACTTATGCATTTGATCTGTCTGAATCTTTGATCTGTCTGTTTCTAAATTGAAATAGGACCTTCAAATCTCTGATATCCTTTATATTCCTTGGAAATCTGCACAAGAATCCTGACATGATATGGACAACTCAGAGGTTGTATGCTTATGAAGGGTAGCAGAATATGGCACCCCAAATATGCTTTTCCTACACCCCAAAGGACATGCTGGCACAGTCAGGATGCTTGGACGTTGCAGGAAAGCAAGAATTCTCTATAATTCTTTCAAGATTACTTAGAAGTGATTTTTGGTTGCCAGTAACAGAATTTCAACTCAATCTTGCTTAAAAAAAAAAGTGATTTTTAGAGTAACTGGAATATATTCTATAATCCAGGTTTCAGGATAAAACCAATAAGGGAACCGAAGCAATGTGTGAGCGCAGGAATGGCTATTGATTTCTACATCTTTTGTCTTAATTTCTCATTTTACATCAGCGTATCAGGTTCATTCGATATAGATCTCTCTATATAGCTATATCTCTCTATATATCTACATCTATCTATCTATCTATATACTTAATAAACATATCAAACATAAAGGAGTTACAGACATTATTATATCACACAAGTATATATCCATCATTTATAAGTTAGCTTTTGTTAACATTTCGTGGTATTTGTCTAAAGCCCTTCTGCATCTCTATGTTGACTAATCACTACTATGATTTGTTTTTTTGAGAATGTGCAAAGGTTATTTATTCAGAACTTGCTGAAGAGTCAGTCACCATTACTTGTGTTTTGGCAGAAACTTGAAGGCAGGAGAGTAGTAAAGCTTTATTGTGGAAAAAGTAAATACTTTAGTTGTGTCCTGATTGGAAGATGCTGGCATGGGGAAGCTATATGTAGCCTGGCTAACTACAAGTAGGGTCTTCTCTTGTTTAGTTAGGGTTACATAATTGGCTCTGTCTGGATGATTCTACGTTGGAAGTGGAGACTGAATTTTTTATGTCATTTTAATGTACATATCAGCATTTTCCTACATAGAATATTATAAATACTAAACAACATTTGGTGAACTTAAATGTTACATAAATTGTATCATAGCATGCACATCCTCTTCAATTTTCTTTTTTCTTCTCACTTATCATTATTTTTGAGTTCTGTTTGTTGACATGCATAGCTATAATTTATTCATTTTAAGTGATCTATAGTATCTGTTACAAGAATAAGCTGTAGTCCATGTGCTATTTTTAGTGATTACAAAGACTGTGTAAACATCTTTGTGTACCTGTGTGAGTGTGTTCTCTAGGGAACATTCTAGAATTGGCATTGCAAACTCATTTTGTGTCATCTTTGGTCTTATCAGGTATATCTAAGTTGTTCTTTAAAACAGTTGCATTAATTTATCTACCCATCTGCTATGTATGAATTTCTCCATCTTCACATTTTCACCAAAATAATTTTTGCCCATTAGAAGGAAATTAGATGACCTCTTGTTTTTTTTTTTGAGAGAAGTCGAACATCTTCATTTGTTTATGAAATAATTCATAGGTCACAGTATACCTCATTGGAAACTAGAAAACATTAAAATCGATTAATGATAAAAACATTATGTATTAAAATGGTGGGATTTAGTAAAAGTATCAATAAGAGTTATCTTTTTTTTTTTTTTTTTTTTTTGCTTTGGCTCTGAGTGAACAAAGATTCTCCTCTGAGAATTCTATCTGCAGGTTTGTGCTTATCGTGGATTCAAGTTTATAATGTGTACTACCCACATGGTCCTGAAAGTCTGAAATATGCTGAATATGGGGGTGGAAATGGGGTGGTCTCCAAGAGAAGTTGTGATTTTTTTCTCCCTCCTCCTTGTATCTGTTGTTGTTGTTTTCAAATTTTATTGAGATATAATTGACATATAACATTGTGTAAGTTTTCAAGTGTACAACATGCTGATTTAACACATTTGTATATTGCAAAATAATTAAAACCTCAGCATTAGTTACTTCTATCACATCACATAATTACCTTTTTTTTTTTTTTGTGGTGAGAAGTCTTAAACAGCACATTATAAATCCCAATTCCCTTATCTTGGCCAAGAATCAAATACCAGATATCCAGATGCCCCCAGACATAAAGCTCAAGCTTTTCCATCCAGCTGTCAATCAGCTTGAACTCAACTCCTGGAACGTCCCATAATAGCGGAATGGGATGTAAATGGTGAGAGACAGGCAGTTCTCAGAAGAGAAGGAGCTTCTGGGCACACACAATAGGTGACTGCTGACTCCCCAAATGGAGGTTTATTCTTTGGGCTTCTACACCCAGTCCTGGCTTTCAAGAAGAATAGAATACAAAGGCAGGCAAGGATTCCACATATGTACTGAGAAGAAATTCCTGTCTTTTTTGTGTGTGTGTGTGCCAAAAAGACTAATAACTTCAAAAGACAGCCATCTGCCTCTCCCTCTGTGTATATGTCCTATCTGTAAAGGTTGATCGTATCTGAGTCTATACGGAGGAGCCCTAAGGTTTATAGAAATTATAAAAGGAGGATTGTATTCCTGTGATGTCACTTCCAGAACTCCCCTAGATTCTGAGTCCTGGCTTATTTCTGTAGCTCTCGGTTTGTTCTCTAGCTCCTGGAAATAGCTTGTTTACCTTCTCCCTTGTCCTCACAGACTATTTCTGCTGAGACCTTTCTTTTTCCCCACCTCAGGCTCATTTTTAAACCAGAACAAAACTCTTAGAACACTGGTTATAGCCTGCTGTGTCCTTCAAGGTGTTATACAACTACTTTGGCTTTTCAGAACTTTTAAAGTTAGCTAAAAAGTCAAGAAAACAAACCTGTATGAAACAAAAAGGAGGAGGTGCAGAATATTAAATAGCTTCAGAAGAGATAAGAACAGAATTGATACTTGGATTTCAACTTTAGTACCAGAGTAAATCAATTAATAATGACACCAGTAGCAGTGGAAAAAGCACAATTATTGATTAGTGGAATATAATAATTGATTGTTGGAGATGACAATGATAACAACAATAACTATCATCTATTATTTATTTAGTATGAGTCAGGCATGGTACTAAGTGTTTTAATACAGCATTTCATTCAATCTTAACAACAATCTTATGGCATAGTTACTATTACAAGGAGAGAAAACAGTGGCTTACTAAACTTAACTAACTTGCTGAACATCATACAGAAATTTTGCCATAAATATGGCAGGGAGGGATGGTAGCACAAACGTCATGCTTTTGAGTTGACCTTGGGTTTTAAATTCATTGCAAAATTAGGTATACCTATTGCAGAGGTTGGCAACTATAGTCAGTGGTCCAAATATAGGCTTTTGCCTGTTTTTGTAAATAAAATTTTATTGGTACACAGCAACACCCATTTATTATATATTATCTATAGTTCCTTTGACACTATAGTGGTGGAGATGAGTAGTTGAGACAGACCTTGTAGCCTACAAAGACTAAAATATTTACTACCTAGCCCTTACAGAAAAATTTAGAACCTTTTGGAGAAACCCTGCTTTTATTTTCTCTTTTTCATTCCTTCATGTTGGATTCTAATATCCAGCCCATAGTTGGAGGCTGAGTATTTTTTTCTAGCTGATTCTCCAGCCATTTTTAGAATCTTCACTCTGCTCACGATGGTTCAAGTTTCGCAGTTGCCCTCCTTCCATCTACTTGGTGAAGTCCCTAATATAGCCCTATACTTTTCTCCTAAGGCCTTAAGAAGTTTATTTTTCTTTGCAGACTTCCGACATGGGATTCTTGTGTTACGCAAAGGCCTCTGAAGAAGAAAGTTTCAAAAAAATCGAAATATCTATGTTGTTTTTCTTTACTCACATCATTTTATAGCTTGTCTTCATTTTTATTCCTGATGAGGATTACAGGAATCAGTGCTCAGGTCATGAAATTCTGCTTTCATCACTGTATTTAATCTGCCTTTCTTAAGTTCAGGTTTGGTGTCTACAGAGCATCCTTGCTTAGCTGTTTTAGCATATTTAGACAATTCCCAAAAATAAAAAAATGAGGATAATGTTTCTCCCAGAGAAGGGTGTCATTTTAGTTCTATACAGCTTGACTCACAGCTCCTTGAAGTCAAGAACTTAGGCCGCCTTATTCTTAGCTCTGGCTCTAGCATTTAGTAGCCTGACTCACCAAGTGTTGAATGAATGAATAGATGAATGAATGAGTGACTGACTGTTAAGAAACACTTTAAGTAAGGAGATGACTGATTCTTTGTCTATGGCTCCATTAATTTCCAAACTTCTTGCTCACCATCTTACCAGGTTCTGGGATCAATTGAACCTCTAGGTAGAAAAATATATGGAGCCCTGGTTATAGAGTTCTGTAGCTTATTTCTATCTCAGTCTTCCTACTGACTTCACTTTAAAATTCCTAGACCTTTACCTTGCAGCCAACAACTACCTTGAATCCTATCATTACCATATTTAAGAATGGGTATATACCCATTCATATTAGCTTTCCATTGTTGTTGTAGTAAATTACCACAAACTTGATAGCTTAAAACAATTCAACTTACCGTCTTATATTTCTGGAGGTCAGAAGTCCAAAATAGATCTCAGTGGGCTAAAATAAAGATGTCAGCAGTATTGTGTTTTTTCTGGAGGCTCTAGTGGAAAATCTGTTTCTTACTTTTTTTCAGCTTCTAGAGACCACCTATATTCCTTGCTTGTGGCCCCCTTCCTCCATCTTCAAAGCCAGCAGCCTAGCATGTTCAAATCTCTCTTTGTCTCTGTCTCTGACTTAAACCCTCTTGGCATCTTGTACAAAGACCCTTGTGATTACATTGTGCTCACTAGGAAAATATAAGATAATCTCTGCCTCTCAAGATCCTTAACTTAATCATGCCTGCAAAGTCTCTTTTGCCATTAAAGGTAACATAATCACAGGTTCTGGGGATTTAGAGAAGGACATCTTTGAGGAAAGCCTTATTCAGCCTACCACGCTATCTTTTTCTCCTTATCTGAATTAGTTCTCGGTTCCCTACCTAGTAACCTAAAGCTCCACAGGGAAAGGAATATCCTAAAAGGAGACCTGACAGAACATTTGTCTTTAGCTTGCTACAACACTCCCTGAGGTCTCTATCCTTATTCTGGACTCTGCCTTTTGTCTACTACTGAATATCCCTGATGCCCACTCGCCTCTCTGCATGGAGTTTTACATGCTGCAGTAGCTGAGATGTATATCAAGTCCATAGTGTACTGTTTAAGGTCTAGAACTAGCTCTGGTAGCAATGATCCTGGGACAAGACTGCTTCAAAAATGTTTGGATCAATCAAATTAGTTAGGAATGGAGATAACAGAAAACTAGAAATTCTGTGTAACGCAAGTCTGGGCCTCAACCTCCTTCCTGGTTTTCTCTTTGGTGATATCTGGATAACCTCATTGTTTTTAGCTTGGCTTTATCTTTGAATACTGGATTTCTGGCTTTCTTTCCATCTACGGTCTAGTCTCTAGGATCTCAGATAAAGCATGGCTCCTGAATGCACACAGTCTTTACCAGCTTGGCTTGGCCAGGACTTAACTTACCTCTTTATCCAACTGCTGCACTCCAATCAAACATGGGTTTGAGGAGGAGCTGGGAAAATTGACACAAGGATTCTTGAGACAAGTGACTTGTATTAGTTACAATTGTAGACAATTCTCTTGTCTATAAGTGTTAAAGATGGAAAACAAAAATAAAGATAAAACTGAAACTTAGTTAAAATCTTTGCTACATTTCATTTTAAAGAAAATTATCAGAGAAATTTTTACCAAAAAGGGTAACAAGTGAAATTGCTCATTTCAATCACTAGGAGGTAAATGAAGAGTTTTACAGCTGGAAAAATAAAAACTCAAAGATGGAACTTATCATTGCTCTGCTAATTCCTTCATAAATTGACTCAAAGTTTGACCCATCATTAATTATTTTTTTTTGCTATCCATTGTTTTTTTTTTTGACTTTGTCATTATCTAAAAATATTTCAAAATTCTTGGAACTAATTAAAATATAGAGGATTTTGTTGAGGGAACGGAAGCTAATGACCCGAAAGCAACACCAGACTTTCTGGAAGAGTGTTTATTAGGAGAAACTCATGGTATAGAAGTGTATGCTCCCTCACTGCTCATTCTATTCTAGGCAGTGCACAGGGATCTAGCAGGGCCAGACGTCAGACTTTGGGAGAAGAACCTGACTAGACACTGAATGACTGAAGAGGCACTAGTTCCTCCCCGGTATAAGCAGGGGTTGGGTCCAGGTCCTATGGTCATAACCTCAGCCATCTGTCTGGGCTGCTTGCCTTCCGCACTTTTCTGTAACAGACTTCTCTGGATCTCTGCCAACTCCTTCTCCTGATGTTCACATTCAGGAAATCAGAGAATCAATTGCAACAAGTTAACCTTTACCTGTCAGTTCATTCTCTCCATCTCAAGGAGCACATGGTTCAGGCTGGAAAATGTTAGGTCCGGTTGTTGGGTTGGCCAGGCAGAGGCTAGCAAAAGAATGATGTGGACAAGACTATCATCTGCAGCTACAGCCTGAGGTCAGGAAAATGCAAAACAGAGAAGTCTATGGGACAGGGTAAAGGTAATATTTTCAGCTTTGATCTTTTGGACCACCAACTGCTGGCCTGCAGGTTGGAATCCACCTACAGTCTGATGAAGGATGTGTTAAGATTCCGCAACTGCTGGGAGCATCATAGTAGAAAAAATTTTTTTAAATATGAAAGGCATACCTAGAATGAAGGACATTTCATTGGTAAATTGGCTGGTATTTGGATATCCCAATAATAAGTTTCTCATTTCTGTGACACTTGAATTGTGCAGGAGGCAGGTGGAGGACTAGATTTGTCACTTTTTAGTCGAAAATATCTTCCTTATCTACCAGCCCTCTGGGAAGTAACACTTCATTGACTGAACATTTTGCTACCTTCATATCATAAGAAGAACATACAGTTTTATGGTTCAGGTCCACCTCATCCGTATCTGGATATTCTCTATCTTCCATACTATGAGATTAGTTTGATTGTTTCTGTCTCCTCAGTGGTCATGAAAAGTACTTCCCATATCCTCTCATTACCGCTTTTTAATAAAACTGGGATAAGGACATCATAAATCTCATTACATTTGACTTTTCATTTTGAAACCTGTGACTACATAGTCTATAAGAGATGGTTCATTAAGAAAGTTCATAGGATAGTTCTATCAGCTCCTTTTTACTCTCCTTTGCTGAAATTTTCTTCCCAGAGGAGGTTGGTTGTCACTTTGGACACACGCCCTAGCCTTCCCACTTCTTGCTCCATGTAAGGACATGTGGTAGTTCTATGCCATCTGGAATCACCATTCTGTCTCAGGAAGAGAGTCAGGGAAATAGCCCTACTTGAATAAAATTATCTAATATGTCTTCTCTAAGGGATTTGTTGATAGGAATTACTTTCTACTCTCCTGGGTGCCAGCTTATCTTCTCTCTTAGTAAAATCTGTGTCTCTTCTCCCTCCCAAACCTCCAGGCAACATCTTCCAGGTTTATTAATAAACCCAGATATTTTCCCAGGTGACAGTCTCTTATGCCACTTCCTCCCTTTAAGTCTCCTATTTGTGATGGATCCTTGAACAGGAGATCCTTGGGAATTTTATTGAGTTCTCATTTTTTTCTTTCTGTCAGAGAAGTCCTGTCCATCCTGAGATATTCTCTCTAAATCCACTGGTAACAGTCACGGAGTATAAGCGATCATCAAGAACAAGTAGAGAAACTTATTGTTGACTGGTGGATACATGTCAATCATGGATATGATTGTTCCATTTTCCGAATGTTCCATTTGGAACATCTTGAAAGTAAGGTATAAAGGCTCTTTGGGTCATTCACTCTTCACTACCCTTTCATTTAAATTCATTTTCAATAAAAGAGATATTAGAAATGACTCTGGTTCTTTGAAGAGGATTTCTAGATAATCAAAAGTCAAGCTAATTTTCTTTTCTTTTTTTGTTCTTAAATAGCTTTTAGTTTAGTTTCTTCCTTTTTTTTCTCCTTTCTTTTATTTTTAAACTGAAACTGAAGCTGGTGTCTAGGGAAATAAAATGACTTTCAAAAAATTATATACGTCATTAGGAACATAACTGAATCTGGAATCCAAATCTCTGACCTGTGGCCTGCTCTGACTGAAAATTTACCAGGATGGTGATTGCAGAATCTACTCCTGACTTTATTATAGAGTTAAGTAGAAAGAGGAATGAAGTGGAAATTAGATTGTTTCTTTCTCATGCTGGCTTTGCAACTTGAGAGCCATGCAAGACTGGGTAAACCACTTGGCCATTTTAGATTTCAACTTTTCACCAGTAAAATACATATAATAATATCATCCTTATAAATAAAATTCAAAAATATCTGTGAAATGTTCCACATTTTAAGGGCATGATAAGTGTAAGTTGTTATTTGGTGGTGTGTGTGTGTGTGTGTGTGTGTGTGTTAGGGGGGGTGTGGTGAGGGTAATCAGGACTCAAAAGATACTTCTGTTGTCATAATTGGAGTTCCAGCCTAAATTTTATTTAAAAATATAAAGTTACGAAAATCTCAGAAACTTTATCCAAGGGCCTTATAGTTGAGCTTAATTGTTGTCTCTTCTGAGATTTTTGTTTCTCTTGGTGTAAATTTTTTAATAGTAACTTTCAAAAATGCAAATTATTCACTAATGATTTGCCTCAGGTTTATATCATTGTGTATCTTAGGGAAGATGGCAGGTCATTATCAAGCTGGAACTAATTTCCTCATGCTAATAAAATCTCAACATATTTGTATGCAGGAGAAAAGAACAGTTGACAGGACCTCAGGGCTCCTATGGCCTTTAGTGGGCATTTCCCCAAGTACCAAAGAAATACTATTGTGAAGATTTAAAAACAAATGAGGTTCTCTAACCATAAGCCTTATTAAATGGTATAGATGAAATTCCTGAATGAAATTTTATGAAATATTCAAAGTTGATCTACTCTAAATAAAAAGAATAGATTTCTGCCACATACCTGGTATGCTAAACCCAACCCTTCATAGTGTATTTCCCCAGTACCTGGAGACTGCTCAAAAGCTCCAGCCAGTGGCTGAGAATCAGCATTACTAAGTCCCTCTATGCCCTGTCTGTCTGCTCTTGAGCCTTGGTTCACAGAAAGAGAGCCTCTTCCTCTCTGGAAGGAAATTTTGTTTAGCTATCATCATGCTTTCTTGAGCCAAATAGTTTTGTTGTTGTTGTTGTTTGTTTGTTTGTTTTTTGGCAAAATATAAAACCACAGCATGTGACTATGAAAAGGGGAGCACAGCAAAATGAAGTAACAACAGTCGTGCAGATTAAAGTTCAAATCCAAGTGGGTCAAGTTGTATATCCAGATCAACTGAAGACTAAAAGGAGGAAAATGAACCTGTATTGTAGACCTGTGTCCTAGGTCATAGGTACCATCTAATTTTCTGTTTCTGGGCTGTTGTGCACTGCAGGGAGAAACTACATTATGTGTCTGGCTGCCTCCACCGAAATTCTTGCTGCCTCACTTCACCTTGCTGTTCACTTCATTTTATTCACCTCACATCACTTCTGTCTCTTCACAAGTTGTTCCTCATATTTACCATTCACCTCAGGCCAACAATTCCATCCTGTCTCTCACTAATCTTAGCAGAAGATGTAAAATCCAATTTTATTGAGAAGATTAAGGCTGCCAAACCTTCTTTTCTCTCAGCTTCAAAACTTTTATTCACACTCATCTTCCCCACTAAGAATATTTTGGTTGGTAGTTTTCTTTCTTTTAAACCCATTTTCCTTTTCAAGTTTTATTCTGCTTTCTGTACCAGCTGATATCCATTTTTTACCTCATCTAAATTTTTTTCATAAATTAATTTCCTTTCCTGTTTCCTATCAGCTAGATTTTTTCCCTTTTTAAAAATAAAACCATAATAAAACATATTGCTTTAAAAATTTCTTAGTCATTGCAAATCATTTACTCTTTCTCTTCCTTCACGCTAAAACTTCAAAAAAACTATAATCTATACATATTAAATGAAAACTCAGCTGAGTGAATTTGAATATTTAATTAGCTTCATTGAACAATTCATGAACTGGGCAACATCCTGTCTAGAAAGTAGAAAGGAGTTCCAAGGAGCCATACAAAATGGAAAGCTTTTCCAGGCAGAAATGAGGTGGGACAAGGAAGTTATTAGCAAAAGAAAAGAAAGGATTGTTTCAGGCAAGGTCATCTTTCTTTGAGGAGAGGGCAGGTCTGTTATATTACTTCACTAGTAATAATCAGGAAATTTCAGATTGGCTGATTAAAAGTCATGGTGCTGGGAGAAGTTGAAACTGCAACTAAGTCTTGGTTTGCTGACCTGGGGCTTAGCACAAATGACTCCATTTTGGGTCTTTTTTATTTTTTTTAATTCATACTACTTATGATCCCTCATCTTCCACTCTAACTTCAGACCAAACTCATATTACAGAATGAAAGTGCCAAACCACATGCAAAGGAAAAACTACAACCAAACTTGTAATTTTGTAAAATTGATCCCTTCTCTATCAACATCTCCCTTGGTCTCTGCTAGACATTCCCCATTTTCCATGTTGTTGCATGTGCTTAGCTGCATTTTAGGTTCAGAAATTCTACTTCTCTTCCTAACCCACTTTAAAAACACCCCTCTTTGCTTTCATAAGGCCTTGTGAGGTTATCTATTCCATAATCAATATGCTAGCCTCAGAACCTACAACTGACTTGATGAGTGTTTCCTAACTTTCTGGGCTTTACTTCCTCTCAAAGTAAAGTTTATACAAACTCTTTACTCAACAGTTAGCAATAATCTATTTATGAAACATAATGCCTTTCTTTTCTCTATTCATCCTTCTTGACTTCTCTGCATTATTGGATACTATTGACTACCGTCTTCTTGACTCTCAAACTCTATGACTCTGATGTTTCTATTTTTATGACTTCAACATTGACTTGAACTTTGCCTTTTAAGTCTTCCCCAAAGATTTGCCTCAATTTCCTTTTTCCATCTTGCCACATGTTTTGTCTAGAAGTTGTCATTTATCTGATTAGCTCCAGCAATAACTTCAATGGATCCAAGGCTTTGTTTGCTCTTTTCATATCTTCTCGTTTTCAGCATATGATCTGTATAGTACATCCTCTTCAATCAGTTTCTTATACTTTGTTTCCTAATGTATTCTCATTATCCAATTCTAGTTCAGATTCTCTTTAACTCTTCTTTATAGTGTTGCAATAACTTCCTATGGGGTCACATTACTTCTAATTGCTCTTCTCTAGGGAATCATTAACCCGTTGCCAAATTAACCTCCCTAGATCACCATTTTGATTCCAGATTCTTTTCCTTAAAAACCCAAATAATTCACTGTTCTACACCAAACTCCTTAAACTTCCATTCAAAATTTCTCACACTGTAGCTATCTATTCTACTGTTTACTTCATAGTGGTTAATCCAGTGGCTCTACTCACTCCTGTTTCTTCACACTGTATGGTTTCCTATAATGTTGCCTAAATTAAACAATTCCCCTTTATTTCTTGCTATTAATATTCTATCTATTGTTTAAGTTATAGGTCCAGTGCCACCTCTTTCACAATACCATTTTTAAGTACCTTGACTAAAAGTAGTGGCTTTCTCCTTTAAATTTCTATAGTTCTTTGAATTATTAAAGGGTCATTCAGTATCATATATCTCACATTACAACTTTTATGCACATACCAAATCTCCCACAATGCCTATCACACTAATGTGGAAATTGTAGGAAATTATGTTTCTTAAGTGAATAGTAACTCCTTCATGTCTTCTCCAGAGGTCAGATGTAAAAGGGAGAAAACATATAAGCTTTATTATAAATTTTTTAAATCTCCATTCCTGTGAATTAGCATTAATTACACTGGTTATTACATTTGCTTTGTATTTGGTTACAGTTCAGGATGACAATTAAAACTTGAAATACCGACATATTTCTGACGCTGCTTACTTTTTCCCAGGTAGTTCTACTTAAACATTTATTTCCTCCTGGGTCCTTATTGAAGGGCCTTCCTCTCCCCCACTCTCTTTTTTTATCTGGCAAAGTTGGAGTTGGTGAGGAGCTTTTCTCCTTGCACTGTGTTTAAATATAACTCATTTACATTCTGAAAAATATCCTGGACATGATTTGGCTTCACTTTGGTTATGAACTCAGAACTTTGCTGTCTGCTTATATACTATGTCCTTTGGTTCTGGTAATAAATGTCATTGCAATGTCTTGAAAAGGGTACCCAAATTATTTTACGATCAAGCCCAGGTTTGTCTACGGAGTTTTTATTATTGTCACAATTTTTCAATATAAGCTTAAAAAGCAAAATAAACTTAAATCTTCTGTTCAGAAGTTTAAGTGTTACAAGTTCAATAATTGTGATGGCATTGATAATATGTTGAGCTGTGTAAGAGTTCTGTTTGTTTCCTTTTTAAACTTTATTAATATGTGCTATTCTATAATTTGGTGCTTTGTATAGAATTGAGAACCAGTCTTGAGGAATTAGCTTGCAGAGATAGAAATCATTTGAGGCTAATAACATCATAATCCTTATAGAGTTTCCCACACAAGCAGGACTCCAGTGTGACTTAGTTAATAAATGTCCCTTCCTGTTTTGTATTGATGTAATTACACTTCTATATACATGTACAGAAGCAGTTGACTTATAGCATGTTGTTAGAAAGTTACCGTGTGCCCTTGACAGCAAGCAGGTATTTGGGAGGGAATAAAACAATGCACTGGATATGGGAAATGATATCTTAGTGTCTTTATTAGCTGTGTGTGGGTCCCAGGCCTGACTGGTCCCAGGTCTAGTTGCAATCCAGGCTCATGGCTAGGAATAGGACCCTGGATTTAGAATGTTACATTAGCGTAGAAGGTACCTGCACCTAATAAATATGATTCAGCTTATTGTATCACTCATGTATGGCTGAATGTCACTATTGTACTCTGATATATGTGGAGCCATGTGGTCCCCTGGGGAGCAGAAGGGGAGCACAAGAAGGAGAGCAGAAGAAGTGCAGAAGTGTGCTCCCCATAATAGAATTGCACTCTCTGCAATAGAAATGTGCTCCCCGCAATAAAATTGGTGCCTGCCGTTTAATTCTCATGTTAGCCCCATGTGCATTCTTTCAACTGGGCATCTCACCATCCAAACCTTCCCTTCTCAATCAGTTTGGTGCTGACACTGTTGCTTCATGTTCTAAAATAAAACACCTTGCTTCTAACTTTGTTTCAAAAGGTTATTTCTTTTGCATTGAGGAGAATTTTTAAGGCTAAACCATTCTACCCATTGGATAGAAAGGTTGATAATGAAGCATATGAAATAATGAAGCATTTGGAAATTTACCTTTTTTAAGTAAGATTTTTCACTTTACGAGTATTTTCTATGATTTAAAAATCCTGCTCATTATAGGAAATTTTAAAAGAATATAGATAATAGATACCTGAAATAATAAAATTACTCATTATTCACAATCTCAATGCCAATAAAGATTCATAACCATAATCAATCATTGTTAGCATTTTGAAAAAAATATATATGTATAGTCCCAAATTTTCCCAAGTTTTCCCCAGCCGAAGGTACAAATGAGGTCATATTATTAGTTTTGCTCAGTAGTTGTGGCAGCTTTCCCAATTGTACAGCTGCAGGGACCAAGCCCTTTATCCAGCAGGTCTTCCCTTTCTCATATTATGAGGAGTTTCTACAGGAAACTTTATGTGCTCTGAGAGTGAGAATGACTCACTGCCTTCAGTGCTCTCGTGCTAGTGGGAGACTTTGGGGCCATGCCGTGTGTCATTGTGCTCGACAGCTTCAAATGTTGAAGTTTCTACTATTCTGGAGGGCTCTAACAGCAGAGTTCTTTGGGTTGCAATATGTTACACAGGAGAGTTAACCTACTGCTTTGGCAGGAAGGAGGCCAGATTTAGTAAATGACCTATTCTTTCTCATGACAGTGACGCCAGCTGGCTTCTCCATTGAGAACAGATTCGCTTAACATCCATCACTCAAAACTCAAAATCTCTTCAGTCTGGTCTTCAGCCTTCTTATCTGTATCTAATTTTTATTGTTTTTATTTGAAAACTGTTTGATATACTGTCTTAGAGGTCATAACCTTTATTTCTTGCCATTTAGTTGTTTAGATGTGCCTCTGTTTCCACAGGCTGATGCTAATTACTTTGATTAAACATTATGAATTTCTATTGTAAAGGAAGTATAAGAAAATGGTGATAAACAAAGGCATTAAATAATGCTGGTTGAATGATAAAGTTAATAAAATTATATGTATGAAGCAACTACATAGAACTTTCTGTGTTTATCTTAACTACCACAATTCTTTCTAAATAAGACATGTCCATTGGATCATAATACTTTAGCAGGATTCAAGCTTCATTGAATAACTAGGATGCTATTGATAAGACTACTGCCAAATTAGAGGAAATGTGTACTGTGCCAAAGGATTCCATCTCCTGCTGGGTCTTGATTTCGTTCTCATTGAGAATAAAGACATTAGGGAACACTGGTCAAATTTGTATATGCCATGAGTTTTGATAAATGAGTCGATCCATACCAAAAAAGATGCCGTCTTTTAAATAAATAAGCACAATTAATTGTCAAAGTCTAATAGGGTAACATTGAATAGGAATAAATTTCCTAGCATATGCTCCAAAGTGCATTTTAACAGGCACAGGTCGGGATAAGTGTAGGTTATCAGCAGAGTTTATAGAGAAAGCTTGGGTTTTAGTTGGCTCAAAAATCTGTGGGGAGTAAACTGCTACACCAGCTGTCATGAAAATCTCAGATGTCATCAATGAAAGTGTTTTCAGACCAAAAGAGATTACAACCAACTTTATGCTGAACATTGTGTTCTGATCTGGGCACTACACTTCAAGTGGGATGATGAAAAGCTTATGAGACTAGAATGATGAACTAGCTCAAAAACCAAGAAATATTAGAAAAGCTATAAATAGATGGCTCAGCCTGCAATAGAAAAAAAAGTTAGTGAAGACATTATAGTTGTCTTCAGGCCTTAATACATACTATGTTTATTCTGTATCACTCCTGAGAAAACAGGAAGAGAGAATATGTACTTAGTAACTACCATGTACCCAACATGATTTGTTTATTTTACATATATGCATATAATTTCATTAAAAGTTGACAGCAGCTTTACTGAGTATCTTATAATTGAGTATCCTGAGATACAGAGAATTTTAAAATAATATGCATAGATAGGAAATATAGAGTTAGAGTAGTAGAATTTGAATTCTGTGGCAGACACCTGTGATTCTCTGGGGAAAAACTCCCCCTCCTCAGTATATGTGATTTGGGAGGCTCTGGGTTTCCTTCCTGAATCCAAGGGTAGGCATGTAATCCTGTCCTGCTCAATCAGAACATAGGATCTCTGGTTCTCAATGACTCAATCCATCATGTGAGATCAATGCTAGGGACTTTGATAGAGACAGAAGAGTCATTCTCATTTTTCAGGGAAATTCTTAAAGACTAAAATGTAAAATGTAAGCTGCTGGCAGACTTTTTACCACCAGGAGGCAAATGTGCCTGACAATGGTGCCAGCACATAGGAAAAGAGACCTTATAGGGTCATACTAAGCACCTGAAATATATTTTTAAATTTAATCTTTATCATGTATGTAAGAATAATTTCATTATTATCTTAATTTTGCAAGAGGAAAAGTAGGGATATTGACAATGTCAGGTTCTCAATGATATTCTTAGCAGAGCGAGGATTCATACCGAGTTTTGTCGCATTTATTATAGATCATTGAATACCATCTGTTTTCAATTAAATTTTACAAATGAAAATAAAATTAAGTACATGATTATTCTGCAGCTCTTTACCTCAGCAAATCTGATCTTAATATAGAATTTTAGGTTTGTGGAGGATAGATTAATATACTAACAAATTTAGGTGGGGATGAAAAGTTAGGTAACTCTTCAGAGAAGGCTTACTTTAGAGTTCAAAGAGGCTATTTAAATCATTATTTTATTTTTTGATTTTACAATCCCTTCTTGTCTCTGCTACTAAGAAAGCCAAAGGAAATTATTTATTATCTGTTTGCACTGCCTCTTGCAATGGGATACATAATGATTGCTTTTTAAAATTATGATTCATTAGCAATTGTATAAACACCTGAGAACTAACAGGTGCTGAACCATTGCAGTTTGCCGGGGAGTGGTGAGAAAGAGTGCTAATTATTCATGTATCGAAATGATTTCTGAGCTTCTTTTTAAGTCGTTTGCTAAGAGATTTCCACATTGTAAAGAAGAATTTGTATAAAATACAGGTGATCAGAGCTCGGGACCCTATGCTCTTACCCAGAACGATGTATCTTTAGATCTAGTTGCAATTTCTGCTTGATCATTGTGCACCTTCAACTACTAGCTAAAGGTAAAAGTTCCAGAGGTTATTATATAATAAATGAGAAATACTATTGACTCTTTTTTCCACATGACACTAAAATCTAAATACCACTACTTTACTAGCTTGTAATTTGTCACATTTTACCAAGTTTAGACTCTTTCTTTTTTTTAAAAAAATCAGTACATTTTAATATTATGTGGTAGTGAGTTTCTGCATTGACAGACCATTCATCTTCGAGCCATTAAATTTCTTGGCTTACTCGATAGAGCAGTTGAAGTTGAATTCATTTAAAAATACCAATAATGATAACATGTGAACCTTAAAAATAGATGATATTTAAATATATTACTTTATTATTCATAGCTCTAGAAAAAATAGAACTATATCATGCACAGATAAATGATTTAGAAATGAGGCATGCTATATAGATAGCCTAGTTCTTTTAATCATTACAATTATATTTCCTTTCCTTTTGGCCCTGCCAAATCCAAGGATAGGGGAGTATTGTTAGCTGTTCAATCATATTTGAAATATGACTACTTTTTCTAAACCCCTGTATTTCCCTATTTCTAACACCCAACAGCTCCTGGCTAGGCTGCTATGATAGTCTTCAAATTAGTTTTCTACATTTTCCAATGGACCTCCTATATTTCATTCTTCATACAATAGCCAGAGTAATGTTTTTTTTAAAAAGTTAATCAGGTTATATCAAAACTTTGTTGAAGTCCTTTTGGGCTCCCTATGGCACTTGTGATAAAATCCTGTCTCTTTACTCTGTCTCCAAGGTCCTATGTGGTCTTGGCTCTTCCCAACTCTCCAATCACATGACATGCTTCTCTTCTCCTTGCTCAGCATGTTCCAGCCATAATAGCCTTCTTTTTGCTTCTCAAACAGACCAAGTTTATTAATGTCTTGGGTCATTTCCATATGCTGCCTCCTCTTTCTGAGATGCTCTTTTCTTAGATTTTTTCATGGTTGATTCTTTGTCATTCAGATCACAACTTCTATAGCATCTCATGAATGACAGCTTTCTTGGCTACCCAGCCAAAGCAGCCAATACCAGTCCCAGCCCTCTGTTTAGTTTTCCAGCAATCATTGCTTCATATATTTTCTCATTTATTTGTGTATTGTTTGTCTTCCATCACTAGAATGTAAGTTCTCTAACAACCTAGAAGATATATGAAGTCTGATATATGAGACTCTTAACACATTTGATAAGTGAATGAGTTTAATTATATTTCAGTTAGAAAAATACTTGAAAATACTACAAATATAAGCACAATAAAAATAATGTGTATTATTTCAATAATGTATAACAATTTAAGTGTTATACATCATTGTTAAATGATGTTAGGAGGAATTATAATAAAACGTTATCCTTAGTTCTAAAGTAAGATATTTTTTCTTTTTAATTATTTTAGTTTTAAAATTTCAATATTTATCTCTACTACAATAAGAAAAACTTTATAAAGAAACTAAAACATGGCAAGAACTATACAAACTATAAAGAGTAACCTCCTCTGGAAGAATTGCGGTTGAATTTTTTCTTCCTCTTTAATTTTTGCTGTTTTTCAAATTTCCAGTAGTGTGTATAACTCAGTTTTATAATCAGTCAACAATTAACCTTTCATTAAAAAAAAAAAAACAGAGAAGTCCTGATAGCTTATAAAGAAAAGCCATCTTGATATAACAATATTAAATAATGAAAATATTAATCAGAATTTGTCTAGGAATACTAGTGCCTATTGACATGCATAGTGCTGCATTAAAAAGACTGTAAATTCTTTGACATGCCTCCTTATATGGTGGAGTCTCTGTCTCTTCTCAATGAACTTTTGACGTTTTTGATGATGAAGTATGACAGAAGTGACAGTTTTGAGCCAGCCTATAACAGGACTGCAGTCTCTTCCTTGTTCTCTCTTGGACCCACTGAAGCTATCATATAATGAGAGATTCTAAGTTAGATACTTGTAGAAGCTATAGAGAAAAAGGAAGCCCAAGTAGGTCCCCAAAATTGTAACCCCAGTCATTTAATTCATCCTAATTGAGGCATCAGAAATCATAAAGTAGAGAAAAGCACGGAATTATTTCCTGACTTATAAAATCAAGGTAAAATAGTAGTAAATTGTAATTTAAAGTACCAAATTTTGGGGTGGTCTGTTATGTAGCATTAAATAAGGAAGTAAGATTTAGCCATGGAAAATTGATAGAGCTACCATTTAAATCCAGACAATCTAGTATACACATCTATAATATATTATGGATAATATATGTTATAGAATATATGTGTGTGTGTGTATATACACACACACACACACACACACACACACACACACAACACAAGTCCAAGAGTCAAAGAAAAGAGAAAAAAGATAAGGATGGGGATGCATTGACAAGGTTTATTCAAAGTGATGAGAAAATCAACTTAAAGCAGTTTAAGAATTACCTAAGAAACAATGTTAAGAAAGTGATCAAGAGGGTCATCTTAACTTTACTGATATTTCAATATAGACAAGGAGAAATTTAAAGGATTTCTTTTTTGAGAATTCTAAATAATTGGATCATATTTGTTACCTATTTTTAGACTTTCCTCCTCCTATCAGGATTTTCCTTGAAAAGACTTAAAACTGAAAAAAAAAAAGGGTTTATTTCCTTTTTTTTTTTCCAGTTAGGTTATTTCTGGGTTAAATGGGAAGGGCAGATGTTGCAATCTTCTCTAACGTGAGTTTGATGCTCAAGATATTTAATAAAGTAGGTGTATACAAGTAAAAGAAAGAGATGAGTATTTTGAACTGGTAGAATTTCAGGAAAAACAAACAAAAAAGAATATGTCAAGGGTTTCATCTGAAAAAGCAAGATAGAGTTAATTAAACCTAGGGCAAGCAAAAATAAATAACTAAGATTAGAGAAGAAATCGATGACATATAAAGTAGGGGAAAAAAAGAAATGAGAAAAGGAAAGAAAAACTGGTTCTTTGAGAAGTTAATCAAATTGATAAACCTCTACAAAGATCGGTCAGGCAAAAAAGAGAGAGATAATAGAGATAGATAAATACAAAGAGAGAGAGAAAGAGAGAGAGAGTTAGTTAGAGAGAGCGTGAGCGCGAGGGCGAGGGAGAGAGAGAGAGAGAGGAGAGAGGGAAAGGGAGAAGGAGATAAATTACCAAAGTCAGAAATGAAAGAAGTGACATCAGCCCAGATTCTACAGATATTAAAAAGATAATAAAAGAATGTTATGGACAACTGTTTGCCAAATTCAATTAAGCAATTTAGATGAAATATATAAATTGCCAAAATTAATTTAAGAAAAAAATAGATAACCTGAATCGTCTTGTATGTATTATTAAATTAAATTTAGAGTTAAAATCCTTTCCACAAAAACAAACAAACCTCTAGGCTTAGAAGACTTTAATGGTAAACCAAATATTTAAGTGAAAATATTATTAATTGTACTCAAATTTTTCCAGAAAATTAAAGATGATGGAACACTTCCCAACTCATTTCATGAGTCCAGAATTACCCTGATACTCAGACCAGAAAGAGATATATAGAAAAAGAAAACTGCAGAAAATTTTCCTGATGAATAAATATGCAAAATTTCCTAACAAAAATTTAGCAAGTAAAATCCAACATTATTTAAATATTACATCTTTTATATAATGAGTTTCATTCAAGATTGCAAGATTAGTTTAACATTTGAAAATAAATCAGTTACTCAGCATACTGAGAATCTACAAAAAAAATCAATATGATTATTTCATGTTGTTTAATATAATAATTTAACAAAATCCAACATCTATTATTAAAAGCCCTCAAGGAATAGAAGGAAGTCTTCTCAACTTGATAAAGAACTTTTATGAAAATCCACAACTAAAATTATATTTAATGGTGAATGACCAAACGCTTCTCCCTAAAATCTGAAAGATTTTTATCTTTCTCACCACTTTTATCTAACATTTTACTGGAGATTCTAGCTAGTGCAAAAGATAAGAAAAAGAAATGAAAGAAATTCAGATTGGAAAGGAAGAGTTTAAAACTCTTTTTATTTACATATGACATGATCATCTATGTAGAAAATCCAACAGAATCTACAAAAAAAAAAAAATCCCAATAATAATTGAGTTTAGCAAAGGATCACTATACAAAATTTAATTATATTTTTACATACAATCAACAATCAAAAATTAAAATAAATTACATAATATTACCAATAAAAAATGTGTAATACTTATACAGTACAAACTGAAAAGCATTTCTGGAAGAATCTGAAGAAAACCTAAATAAAAGAAGAGATACAA
>NW_006442107.1:26748146-26780632 GCF_000325575.1 Pteropus alecto | reverse complement strand
ATTATTTTATTTTTTTGAAAACTCAATAGTTAAAAAATGTCAAGTATGCTTCAGTTGATCTAAAAGATCAATGCGATCCTTTCAAAAGCTTAGAAGCTTTTTTTTTTTTTAAATAAAAATTTGCTCTTCTAAAACTCAAGTGGAAAAAAAAGGACCTATAATAATCCAAATAATTTTAAAGAAGAATAAAGTTGGAAGCCTAACTACACAATTTCAAGACTTATTAAAAAGCTACAATAATCAAGGCCATGAGAGTGATGTTAGTATCATGGTGACTTGAGACACCCTTCCTTTAATAATAAAGGCCATATATAAAAATCCCACAACTAACATCATACTTAATGGTGAAAGACTGAAAGCTTTTTCCCTAAGATCAAGAACAAGACAAGCATGTTCATAGATGATATAACCCTAAATATTCCACAAAAAAACTTGTAAAATTAATAAATTAAGCAACATTACAAGATACAAATCAACACCAAAAAATCAGCTGTGCTTTTATATAATAACAATGACAAATCCAAAAAAAGAAAATTAAAAAAAAATATATATAATGTATATGAATGTGCATAGCAGCTTTATAGTAGCCAAAGACTAAAAACAGAAGTATCTACTCTTGTATAAAAAATAATCTTTTTAAAAATAGAATCTCAATCTAATGTTAAGTAATCGTATTCATAATTTTCTGACTATATTGTAAATACTCATTGATATTTTTTGGATGCATGGGAAAGAAATTTATTCAAGACTCAATTTCTTACTTTGCTTTGGCTCACAAGATAAATATCTGAGCTTCCAGATTTTCCTTCCCAATTGCACTGCTAGATGTCATTTTTTTGTCTTTTCTCTCTATAATAATATAATAAATTCATTCTTCTTAATAACAATAAATCAATTGCTCTACATGATTTTATTTTAAAGTCACCTCAACTATTTACAGAATTCAATGTTTGTTTTGAGTGTAGTTCTATAGTTTTCTATCCTAAAACTTAGTAATTTTTTTATAGAAACAACCATATATTTTAGAGTACTAATACATTTTACCTAGTATACCTGGGGTGGGGAGATCCCTCTTGCTCACAGTGTTCTCATTATTGTGTCATGCGGTTTTCTGATAAGACAATTAGATATACAGTAAACAGAGATTTTTATTAAATCATTTGTTTTTAATCAATTTCTTCTGTTCTTTGTCTTAGCAAAACAGACCATCTTCCTGTCTCTTTTTTCTCTTCGCCTTCCTTTTCTAGATGGTGAATGATATACAGACCTGCACAATTTTACGCCATGTTTTATATTTAAAAAAATTACTTTCATAGACAAAAGGTAGATGGCCAAACCTTACTACGCAGTATGTAGGCTTTGAAGCTCATTAAAAATCTGGTGGCTTGTGAATTAATTTGTGGGTCCCTACAGTGTTGGAAATTGGTTCTTTCCAGTATTATTGACTAACAGAGCAGGTGATAACTTGTTTGCATCCTTTGAACAAGTTCATTAGTTTTTATAATGGCTGTTGCAGGTAAACACTCTAATATTTAATTAGCAGACCCTCCTTGGTGAGCTTATAAACAATTATAGGACCTTTTTTCTTCCTTTTGTGTTCAAGACTCAAATGTTTTTTATGGCCAGTTCGACTCAACTCCAGTCAATAGTTGTATCTCTGACAGCTGCCATTAATAACTATTAAAGCAAGGCCTATATTTTTTTCATGATCTAAAGATATGATTCTATCAATCTTTAAAATTAACTGCCTGAGCAGCAAAAGTTTTAAGCCTCTTCAATCCAAGTCTTCAAGCTGACACCACTTACTTGAAATCTTCTGTGTCATTGCTTAATAAACTGAAGCAACATGTAAGTGTTAACAAATCTCTATACTGAGTACATACAGGTGTTCCACAGATAATAACCTGGTGCAAGCGGACATTCGGTTTCAACATACGTTAAGTACCTGCCGTCAGCTTGTCCCTCGGGTTACAAGGCTACTAAAGGCATAGTCTCTGCCTTAAAGTAATTCGCAGTATAGTGGAGGAACTAGATAAGTATTCAACTATAGTACATTTTTTTTTTAATTTAAAATTAGACTGATGAGGCAGAGGAGTGAGGCTCAGAGGGATATTCCATATTGAATAGTGAGACTTTGAAGTAGTTAGCTAGGATCGTAGTAATCTAGGATAAGGAGAGAGAAAAAAAACAAAGTCAAATGAAAGTTGATAACCTAGAAAATTAAGAAAGGGTCAAATAACTGGAGGTCAAAAAATAATTTTACTTTGAGGAATTAGAAGAAGCTAAAAAAATCCTGGTTGGATATAGGAATTTCTAAGTTTAAGATTTTAAAGATGGAATAACATTTTAGTGGTAAGAAAAAGCATCATGTTGCCACATGAGAGGATTGCAAAAAGGGAGTAAAGGTGAAAGTGAGAGCCAGAGTTCTCACTGTGGAAATAATAGATCTATAAATATGGAATGGGAAGCCTGGTGGATTGTTGTGTGGATTTTGGAGTTATAAAATGCATTAGACCAAACACTCCAAGGGAATCTAGAAATTTTTGTGTATTGGTGTTGAAAATAAGAGATGGATGATATAAATGTATAATGGATTTCAAACTGAGAGTCTGTTGAGTGAAACTTGTTAATATTGAATGCTAATTTCTCTTCTTGGGACTGGGGTGGCAGATGGTGTCACTACACTTGGGAAGGCGTCAGAGAATTACTGGCTTAGTTAAATCAAAGTAGTGAAATTTTTAGGAAAAGATCAGGGCTATATAAAAATCTCTTTAAACTAGCCTAGGGAGTCCAGGAGGATACTGATGAGTTGTGAAGATGGAAATGGAGTATGGAACCGATACTTTTCCCTTACTGAAAGAATCTGCTGGGGAGAAAAAGCCTGACCAGGCCGTAATTCAGGACATGGAGGTTGGCAAGCACAAAAATCTTTATCTGTAGTGTTAAATCTGAATTACCAAATGTGAGAGTAATCCAAAACAAAACTGAATCTAAATGCTTAATAGTCACATGTAACAGAGGTCAGTGAAAAAGCCAGTCAGAAATAGGGCACACATCATTTTAGAGTTGCTGTGAAAAGTTCATCTTTATCTCTTGATGTGAATTCCATAAAGGCAGGAATCATGCTTGTTTTGTTGCATTATTAGTACAATGTCCAGGTGCTTATTAAATAAACGAATACAAATAATAATAATCTTGATTATATTAAGAATTTCTGTTAATTGAATGTATATTGTGTGTCAGGAGTAGTACTAAGTAATAGCTTATATATATTATTCCATTTAGTCTACACATTTATGAAGTATAATCATCAAATTCCATTAAATTATGCAGGCACATATAAGAGATGGGGCTAGAATTTAAACTCAGCTCTGACTTTCTGCTTTAAATCGCCATTCCATAATATACTTATGACCTGTGTACCTAATGTGTACATTATGACCTGTGCATGGGGCATGGGAAGGAGGGAAGAAAATGTATTGTGAGTGGAAACTGTGAGTTAAAGAAATGAAGGCTCAGAAAGTTGATTTCAATAAAGGAGGGGCACTAATGGAAAGAACCAAACTCAGAGATCCAACTGGAGCTTTGGTATAACACTGTAGTGATACATCTACAACTTCCCAAGTGTAGCAAGAGACGAGGAACTTCTGAGTCAGATATAAGTGGCCTGCTACCTGCAAAGAATTGTCACTCTTTCTGTTAAAAAGTAAAAATGGAAATTAAGCAAGAAATCCAAACAACAGTTTTTAAGGCTTTATACAACTGGAATTTAATATTGAAAAATATAATTTATTCGATTCATCAATTATATCTCATGTAGATCAATATTTAATTAGTATTACTCAGCGGTACTTGAATAAATCTATGACAAATACCTGCTTAGTTTACATCCCATTCTGTGGAAATTCATATCTCTTAACTTTTATTTAAACTTCTCTTTAAATCTCATAATGCAATATTTGTTCCAGCCCCTAGTTATGTCTTAATATACTCTTTGGTTTATCAAAGATTTGTCTCTGGTTCTACCAGACAACAACACACTTACAAGCCAAGATGTGCATCATAAGGTAAACTTCTTTAGATAGCACAACGTACCCCTTTCTTCATTTGGACTGAGTCCTCTTTAGAGCCTGGTTTTTCTTGTCATTTCAGAGTCCCTGGTGGCCACCTGTTCAGAAGATTTGAACAACTCCTGCCAACATTCTATTTAGATTCCTGAAGTAGAAATGGAGACTTCGGAATAGGTGCTCACATTGCTGACCTTGTTATGCTTCACACAACACATGAGATTTGCCTTTGGCTACAAACTGGGTCAGTTAAATCTGCCACGCTTCTCATTCTGTAATATTATGCTAGCAATAATAGTAAAGGTCTGCAATGAATTCAATTATAGCTGCCTTTGTATCACATGCTTCCTCCACTTCTATCTTCTTCCCACTTTTGCTTTGCCTTTAAACCTATTTTACTATGTCCTGTATGATACACAATTAATTATAAATAAAAACATCTATTTTTCTAGTCTTCTGTCCTCTTTATCCTATTGGCAAAAAGGAAATCCAGTGCTCCTGCAAGACACAGCTTTGTAGGCAGCCCAAACTCCTGAGTTTTGGCTTGTTATTTCTTTTTATTTTTGTCATCTACTGATTTAAAGGCTATTTCAAATATCATAAAGGATCTTGGCCTTTGCTTCTTCATCTTCCTCCTTATTCGAGCCACTGCTCTCGTCTTTACTGCATGTCCTCTACATATCCTGAGCTATTTCAAAATCCAAGTGTAAGATCCACTTAATGCTATAGTCTCAAAGTTTTGTGACTTCCTCAGTACAGGCTATTGCATGTTGTTTAAGAAATCCTTCTCTCTCCCAAGATCACAGAAATATTGTCTTATAATATTTCATAATTTTGCCTTTTGCATTTAGGTTTTCATTGCACTGGAATTGAATCTTATGTATTGTGAGATATAGGAGTCTAATTTCATATTTTTCCATAGGTAGTTTCCTAACTGCTGCTTCATTCATTGAAAAATAGATCTTTCCCCAAAGATTTGACAGTATAGCTCTGTGATTAAAGCAAGTTCCATTGACAGTGGGTAAATTTGTTTCTGGAATCTTTGTTTTATTCTATTGTTCAGTTTATCTATGCTTGTGTTAATACAACACTGGCTTAATTATCATAACATTCAAGCAATTGTTGATATCTTAAGGCGATTTTACTGCTTTGTTATTTTAAAAACATTTTTTGAAAATTTAGACCAGCCTTCCAAGCTTCATAAACAATCTATTGAGGTATTATTGGAATGGCCTTGAAATTATAGATCAGTCTGGGGAGAACTGGCATCTTTACTATGCTGAGACTGTCAATTCATAAGCATGGTGTATCCCTCCATTTAGATTCTCTCAAATACTTGTTAATAAAGTTTTATAGCTTTCTCTGTTGAAGTCTAGAATTCTTATGTTTGATTAATGCCTAGGTCTTTGATGCTATGGTAAATGGTATTTTTTAAATTTCATTTTGATAATTTTTTTCCTGGCATATGGGTACATAATTAATTTTTACATATTAATTTTAATCCAGAAAAATTTGATAAACAGAAACAATGTAATAACTCATGTAGATTTCTTTGCAAAAATGACAGTACTATTTTTTCCATCATAATCTCTTAACTTTTATTTCTTTTGTGGCCTTGGTATGCTGACTGGGATCCCCAGTATAATATTTATTAGAATTGGTGATAATTGATAACCTTATTTAATTCTCTGTATTAAAGAAACTGTTTTGAATTTTACATCTTTAAATGACATGTGCATTGTAGGTTTTGTATAGATATTCTTTATTAGTTTAAGACTGTTGATTCATTAAAATTTTTTACTGTAAAAATGTCATGTCATATTCTTTTTGTACTTACATGTTTTACATTGTTGAATTTAGTTGCTATTTACACAGTTGTTTAGAACTTTTCACCTATGTTTGTGAATGAGATTGGTAAGCAAATTTTCTTTCTCTTAATGTCTTTATCTGATTTTGATATTAAAGAATTTCTAGATTCAAAGATATGAAGAGTGTTTCCTTGTTTTTTTTCTATACGGTTGGATAATTTGTATAAGATTAGACTTACCTAGGTTTTCTCTTTCAAAATGTCAGTGATTTTTGAAGTTAGGAATTTTCCCATTTCATCTGTTTTAAATATTATTGTTATAAAAATGTTCATAAAATTCTATTCTAATGTTGCTAAAGTGTTTATACCTGAGTTATACTCCTTTTATTTTTTATATTAATTTATTTTTCTAACAAAAGTTCTTATTTTTCAGTTATAATTGAGATACAGTATTATATTAGTTTCAGGTGTACAGCATAGTGATTACTGAACTAAATTAGTACCCCTCTGCCCCATATATATTTATTACAATATTATTGACTATATTCCCTGTGTTACACTTTGTGAATCCATGACTATTTTGTAACTACCCAATTATACTTCTTAATTCTTTTCTCCCTTTTTAATGACCACCTTTCCCAACCCCACTCTCATTTGGTAACCTTCAAAATGTTGCAATATCTATGAGTTTGTTTCTGTTTGGTTTTTTTTTTTGTTGTTCTTTAGATTCCACATATACATGAAATCATATGGCATTTATCATTCTCCATGTGACTTACTCCATTTAGCACAATATCTTTTAGGTCCATCATACAATATCTTTTTCCATCCTTTTACTTTTAGACTGTGTGTGTCTATTAATCTTAAGTAGGCAGCATATGTAAGGGTCTTGCTTTCTTATCTATTCAGCCACCCTATCTTTTCATTGGAACATTTAATTCTTTTTCATTTGAAGAACTTGTTGATAGATATGTAGTTTTTGCCATTCTTTATTCATATTTTGGATACATGTTTTTTCTTCTTCTTAAAGAAGTCTCTCCAACATTTCCTGTATTACTGGCTTGGTGGTGATGAATTTTTTTAGCACTTTTTTTTTTTTTTTTTGTCTAGGAAGCTCTTTATCTGTCCTTCGATTCTGAATGATAGCTTTGATGCATGAAGTAATCTTGGTTGTAGATCCTGGATTTTCATCACTTTGAATATTTTGTGCCAAACCTTTCTGTTCTGCAAAGTTTCTTTTGAGAAATCATCTGCCAGTCTTATGGGAGCTCCCTGTAGGTAACTAACTGCTTTTCTCTCACTGCTTTTAAGATTCTCTGTATTTAATCTTTGGCATTTTAATTATGATGTGTCTTGGTGTGTGCCTCTTTGGGTTCATCTTTTTTTGGATTTTCTGAGCTTCCTGTGGTTGTATGTCTATTTCCTTCATCAGGTTAGGGAAGTTTTCCATCATTATTTCTTCCAATAGGTTTTCAATTTCTTGCTCTCTCTCTTCTCCTTCTGGTACCCCTATGATGCAAATGTTGTTACACTTAATGTTATCCCATAGTCTCCTTAAAGTATCTTCATTTTTTTGGAATCTTTTTTCTTGTTATTGTTCTGATTGAGAATCCTCCAAGACCCTATCCTCTATATTAGTGATTCGATCTTCCTCTTAATCCACTGTTGATTCCCTCTAATGTGCTCTTCATTTCAGATCTAATATTCTTCATTTCTGACTGGTTCACTATTATAATTTCTATTTCCATTTTTACATTTATCTCTTTGTTAAAGTTCTCACTGAGTTCATCTGCTTTTCCCCAAGTTCACTGAGCATCCTTATAAGCAGTGTTTTGAACTCTGCATCTGTTAGATTGCTTAACTTCACTTTGTTTAGATATTTTTCTGGAGCTCTGTTCTGTTCTTTCATGTTAGACATGCTTCTTTGTTTCCTCATTTTGGCCGCCTTTCTGTATCTGTTTCTATGTACTATGTAAAGCTCCTGAGTCTCCCAGTCTTAGTAGCATGGCTTTGTGGGGCCAGTGGCACAGTCCTGAGAGAGTCCAGCTGCAGGCCAAGTTCTGTCCCGGCTTATGCCCCTCCAGAACCACCTGGTAAAAGTCAGCAAGCAATCTACAGAAGGCTACCACCTGTGCTAGTTGCCTCAAGAGGCCATGCCAGAAACTGAGGCTGGCTGCCACCAGTGTGGGGCTTAGAGCTGCTCAGCAAGCAGGATAGGGCATGCTGAGGACACCATTGGATGTGGCTTGCATAGGGCTGCAAGTTGGAAGAGTCAGAGTTTCTGGGAATACTCTGGGCAGAGCGACCTCTGTTGGTCCATTTGATGATGTCTCAGCTATGGCGGTGCCTGTGTTTGCATGCTATAAGAGGGGAGGGCTCTACAGAGGAGCAATGGATACTGCCAGCACCTCTGCCTGAGAGAAAAAGCCCTTCTGGCCCTCGTCCCAAAGTCTTACAACTCAGTGGCCTCCTATATGTCCTAACACCCCGCCCCTCTGCTGCCCCCAGTAGCAACCCCAGCACTAGAACTCATTCAGGTTGAGTAAGTCCATCACTGCGAAAGTTCAGTCATGGTCATGGCTGCTTTAAGACAAACATCTGAACCTGCAAGTCGCAGATGCTGTAGCCTCTGTCTCCTCAGCCTGCAAGGGATCGGACAGCCTCGCATCCTTACCCCACCCTACCATTCCAAGGTGATTTCTTAATTCTCTCCCTAGTTGTATGGCTTCTGTTCATCCAGACCCCAGGTTACTCAACTTGCTATTTGTTTTGTGGATTTGTCACAATTTTGGTGTGGTCGCAAGAGGAGATTTACAAAGCCTCTACTCTCTACACCAACTTGACCCTGTCCTTTCCTTTTATTTTTTAATAATTTCTTTTGTTCTCTCTGCCTCTATTTTTTCTCTTTCTTTCAAGACTTGCCAGAGACTTGTCAGTTTTATTAGTCATTTTATAGAATCAACTTTTGGCTTTGGTAATTTTACTTATATATAGCCATGGAGTTTTTTTTCTGTTAATTTAATGACTGAAGAATACACATACACTTACGGGACATTCACATCCCATAAATTGCATTTTTATTTTCTTATTGATGTACTTTTAAAAAGCATGCTTTTTAAAATTTAGATTTAGTTCGTGTTATCAATTATTTTGAAGGTTTTTCTTGTTACCTGGCTAAGAAATCTTTACTTACTAAAAAATCAAATTTTCTCTTAGCTCTTCTAAAAGTTTTGAAGTTTAGCTGTTCTATTTAGGTCTATGATCCATTATGATTTAAGTTTTGGGTATGATCTAAGTTTACTTATTTATTTTTTTTCCTGTGTGGATCCTCAGTAATTCTTGGAATCTGCATTATAAAGACTAATTTCCCAATGTCCAAAGGCGTTGATGACTTTGTTTGATTGACTTTGTTTGAAATTGATTGACTTTATATGTCTGGGCATGTGTCTAGTTTTATTATAGTGTTTCATTTATTTATATACTTATAGCAATGCTGTACAGAATTGGTTACTATGGTTTTAAATTAAATCTTGAGATCAAGATCAAACTTTGTTCCTCTTTTTCAAATCTGATTTTATGTCCTCTGCATTTCAATTGAAATTTTAGAATTAATTTGTTAATCTCTACAAGAAGATTCTTGAGTCTTTGATTGAAATTATATTAAATTTATAGATCAATTTGGAGAAAATCATATGAGTGAAATTATTCATTATGCTTTCCTTAGTATGTCTATTCCTTTAAATAATTAACATATTTAATAGTGCTGTTTTAAATTCCTTACATTTGCTACTGGACTTTATGCATATTGTATTTGTTACCAGACTTGGTACAAGCTATTGTGCTTGCTACTGGGCATTGCTAGAGAGTGAGTATTTAACAATGGAACACTGGTTATTCCATTTAACAATGGAACATGCAGCCTAAATTTCTTATCATGAACTGGATGCCATTTTAGTCATACATATGAGTATAAACACTAATAATTTATCACCACATGAAAAGTCTCTAAAAGGCAGTGGGGTTAGGCAGGTATAGAAGGTACAAATACATTTCATAAGTGGGCAGCTAAGACACCTTCAGCACCAATTTCTGTTTCATTGCCTCTCCTCCCTCAAACCATTATACAAAGTACATTATGACCAAATGACAAAAGAAAAACTCAAGCATAGTGTACAGATAAGTAACTCTGCAAGAAATGCTGGTACCAAGTAAAAGTGAATGAGCATTACAGCTTGACTCAGCAGTGATCCTGATGGATAGAAACAAAAGAAAATTTTTTCACTGGGAAGTATTTATATAGCTTCTCTGGAGTGAGTTGCCAGAAATATATGTTTTCAATGTTTCAGGGTGGTTGCTAACAGTTTGAATGGATAGTTAGGGACTAGGAATAAACAGGATTGCAAGATGGGTGAAAAGAAAATCTAGGGGAAATAGATCATTTGGAGTTGGCATACTGTAAAGATATTTTTATCTTGTGAATATCAAAAAAAAACCAGAGCATCTTATTAAAGAGGCTGTTAATAATTAGAAGGACAAGATGAAACACTCTGAGGATGTCAGTCAGTCTCTTTCATTAGCCACCCCAGTGTTTGCACAAAAGGCCCTTGAATGAAATATCATGATACTAGTTATGAAGGCTATGTATGAGATCTACAACTAGACTTCCTTTTACTTTATCTGAATTGGTTACTATTACTGATGAATGTCCAATCTGCCAACAGTAAATGCCATCGAGCCCCTAATATGGCATCATTCTCTGAGGAACCAGTCAGCCACCTGGTGGGTGGTTGAGTACATTGGCCTCTTCCATTGTGGAGGAGGAAAAGCTTCATCCTCACTGAGATAGACAAATATTCTGTAAATGGATTTGCCTTCTCTGCCATAATGTTTCTGCTAGTGCCACTATCATAGTATTATAAACACACTTGCTACTGATCAAGAATTTATATCATAGAAAAGAAAGTTCATTGGCCATATATTTAATGGCAACATTTTTTTTCTAACTGGTTCATAAAATATAGTCTGAAAATCATGGCATAATCTGTTGATATGATATAACTCATATGTCCAGGGAATGTGTTCCTGCTTCACATTGCCTGGACAAACATAGAGAAAGACATTAAAATTTAGAATTTGAAAGAACTTTTAGTTGTTTACTTGCTTTGTCTCCTTAGGAAATTGACTTAACCATTTTGGGATTAATGTCAATTTCCTTATACTCAGTATTAGGTAAATAGTGTCGATATTAATAAATGAAATGTGCCTGGCACATAGATAGGTACACAGTAGTTGCTGGCTGAATAGAGAATGTAAACTTTTATATCTTCTATTATAATACTATTATTGACTATAACAGAGAGTATTTCCTGTGGTATCAATGCATTACTGACAACAGGCACCATTTGGCTTGCTACCTAGTCCTGGGAAATGCCTTCATCTAAATCATCACTGCTTTGTATTTTTCTAAGCATCTTGTCATTTATGGTCATTTATACAAATGTAAGCACATTTGAGTTTCATTACTTTTTTACCTCTCATCTAAATGTCTGAAATAATTTATGAATATGTGTTCCTTTACACCATTTTTGGGGAGTAAAAAACAAAAAGTGTAAATATGTATATGAATATATAACTATAAATATAAATTGAGTATAATATGTAAGTATAAATATAAGTATAAATTTATATTAAGTAAAAATAATTAAGTTGAAATCCATAGAGTATAAATTAATTAAAATTATTTTAAAATAGTTTAGCAAATTGGTAAATATAACAAGTGATAATTTAAAAATACAATTCTATTAGCAAACAAAAATTCTTTAATAACATCATTTATTTTCATGTTTATGTAAAAATCACATTTTATATAAAGTCAGAAAATCATTCTAACAAGGTGTCTTTAATAGATGCCAAAGATATTTCAGGGCTTAGTGATATACTGTAAATAGTGTGCTTATGATTTTTCCCCAAGCTTTAGACTTGAATTTGGAAATTTATTTCTAGTTCTGGAGTTATAAGGACAATTAGGAAAATAAGAGTCTGCTTGGACCTCGTTATCCAAATTTAAAAGCTGAAGGTATACTAAATGAGTTTTGAAGAGCTATTTAATTCTCAAAACTAAAATTATATGATAAAAAATGGATTTCAATGCTATTTAGATCAATCTAGTAAACGTTATTTTTAGGAAAATATTATTTGTTTGCATATATGTATCCTTCACTAGCTTTTAGATTTTACCAATGCCAGATTGTGACATATTTATCTTAGTTTGCTAGTGACAAACATGATGTCTAGTATACATTTAGTGCTCAATAAGTGTGGAATAAATAATGTGCTTGCAGGAAAATTAAAACCAGAAAATCAGGTTTTTCTGTGGCTTTCTAAAAGCCTTATCTTTTTATTTAAAAGGGTAACCTAGGGAAAACACATACACACAGAGACACACACAAGCAAAGACACACACACCTTGTTAAGACTTACAGGATAATGTGAGAAATTACAGCTGGCAATTGTTAAGTAATATCTTAAAGACCGTGACATTATAAGTGGTGCAAACATTTATTTAAAACTATAAGACCTCAAATTATAAGATCATGTGTAATTTAAAGCAGTGTTTTCTAGCCTAATATAGATTCTTCTCACACTATTAATAAGCTGTACCTCTACAACCATTTGGCAAGACAGTTTTGTTGTTTGCTAATTACGTTCCACATTTTAAAGACTCACTTTTATATACAAGAGAAAAATTTAACAACTTTTGAGGTATTTGTAAAACAAAGTCCAGTATTTACCAATTTAATTGATTCTCTTCTTATTCTCCCTATTTCAAGTTAGTTTTCTTGCATTTAAGATATGTAGATATCGATGAAAATAAACAACTCTAAACAGTTCTTATAAAAAACTTTAACTTGGGCCTTTAATTATGAATTTATTTAGTCAATTTTCTTAATACTTCAATGCTACTTGAAAATATGCTACTTAATAATTCAATGCTATTTGAAAATATGCAAAATGCCTCTTGTTCTGTTGAAAAGTTGCAACGACAAACATTATTTATATAGAAAAAAAATTTCATGATTTTAGGACTAATTTAGAATTTGGTATCACTGTCTTTTGAGGCCTTAATTCCTGTTATCATGATTAGAATTTGGTATCACTGTCTTTTGAGGCCTTAATTCCTGTTTTCATGATTCTCTGTTTTTTCAGAGAACAGCATGACATTTACTACATATGGGCCTTCCCCACTAACTCCGAGTTGACTTTATTTCTTCACTTGGAAATCACTCTAAAACAACAATGAGAATGAGAAACAGAAACATATGTCCTACCTTTCACTAATCTAAGAACCATTCATTACTATGAAGTATTTTTTAAGAAAAAAAATGCCAAGTATAGATCAATAAACATGCATGGGCTGAACTTGCCTATTAAAAAAATGATTTTAAAACTGGATAATAAAGGGATATCTAACTTTGTACTCTATACAAAATTAAACTTCAAACACAAAGATTCAAAAAGGCTAAAAATAAAGGGATGAGCAAAAATATATCAAGTACCTGGAAACAGTAGAATTAGTATTGTAATCTCAGCAAGATCACAATCAAGATGAGGAAGCCCACTATTTCTATTACTATTTAACTTTGTTTTGGAGTTAATAGCCAATTAAACTAGAAGAGAACACGTAGGCATAAGAATTAGAAAAAAGGAAAATTACATTTCAAATGGTGCACCAGTATGCTTTTATTTCCCAAGAAAATCAATGATAAACTCAAATAAGAAAAGAATTCAGCAAGGATACAAACTTTACACAAATTAATGGCATTAATGTATGCAAGTAATAATCAGTTAGAAAATAGAGTAAACTGGAAATTTCCATTTATAATGGCAAAAATATAAAATATTAGATATAAACATGGCAAGATATGTTCAAAACCTATATGAACAAAACTATAAATTGCTACTGAAAGATACAAAGGTGAACATGAACAAAGGAAAAGACATCCATTATTCTTTGTTAGGATATTTCAACATTATCAAGAAGTCAGTTCATCCTGATTTACTTAAAAATGTATACAATTTGAATAAAAATTCCAATGAGCTATTTTATGAAGCCAGAAAATTTGAATTTTAAATTCAAATGGAAAAATAGACAATATTAGAGAGCAAAATACTGAAGAAAAAGTGCCCAAAGGTGGCTAACTCTGTTAGGTATTCAAGCATGGCATATCATTATATAATTAAAACAGTGTATTACTGTCACATGAATACAAAGTTCAATGAAATAAAGCAGAAATTAAGCCAACTATATATAAAAATCTAATGCATTATAAAGGTGGTCTCTCAAATCAATAGGCAATCATAGTCTTTCAAATTAATACTGTTTATAACAACAGAACAGCCATTTGGAAAAAGATAAAATTAGATCAATTTTTCATATCATATGTAAGCATATACTTCATATGGATTAGAGATCTTAATGTAAAAAGTAAAACTGTATGGCTACTGCAATTAAACATGGGTTGATTCCTCTACAGACTAAATGCAGACAAAGATTTTCTGACTATGATTAAAATTCCAGATGAGACAAAAGAAAAGTAAATTTGACTAAGTAATAAAACAATATATTAAAATTTACATGTTAAAGACATTATATTCAAAGTCAAATGACAAACTGGGAAAAAATATTACCACAAATATAAAGTATTAAAATCTCAAATTTATTTTAAAAACTTTTATCATGGAAGAAAAAGGCTAAAAATGCTATAGAGGAATAGGCAAAAGACATTAGCAGACAACTCACAAGAACAAATATAAAAATAGTCTTTAAACATGTGAAAAGATATTCAACTTCACTTATAATAAGAGAAATAGATATTAGTAATAAAAAAGACAGACCATACTAAATTTGGGGGGCAGATGTGGTAGATCTGGAACATTTACATACTGCAGCTGGGACAACTTCTTTAGAAGACAGTTTGTCAGATTCTTAAAAATTTAAAGTTATAACTACCATATAGCTTATCCATTGCACCTATAGATATTTACCCAAGAGAAATAAAAGCATATGTCCGTACAAGGAGTGGTACACAAATAATTATCACTTTTATTTGTAATAGCCTCAAACAGGAAATACCCCAAGTGTGCATCAACTGATAAATGAATAAATCTAGCATGTTCGAATTGAATAATTCTCAGTAACAAAGGGAATGAACTATTGATACATGCTACGACATGGATAAATTCCAAAATAATTTTGCTGAGTGAAAGAAGTCATGCTAAAAACAAAAAATGTAACATCGATAAATGCTTATAGCTATAAAAAAATGTTAAGAAGAATAAAGCAGACAACATGAAACTGTTACCCACAATGAATAGGGAACAGAATTAAGATAGAAGGGAAGGCAGTCACACTTCTCTGACTATATACTTTTGTGTAGTTTTGACTTTTTATTTTAATAATATTTTGTTTTTTTAAATTATAGTTGGCATACAATATTATATTATTTTCAAGTGTGCAACGTAGTGATTAGACATTTATATAACTTACAAAGTGATCACCCTGATAAATCTAGTACCCATCTAACACCATACAGTTATTACAATATTACTGACTGTATTCTTCATGCTATACTTTGCATCTTCATAACTATTTTGTAACTACCAATTTGTGCTTCTTAATCCCTTCCTCTATTTTACCTACTCCCCAAACCCCCTCCCATCTGGCAACCACCAAAATGTTCTCGGCATTTATGAGTTCGTTTCTGTTTTGTTTGTTTGTTTATTTTGTTCTTTAGATTCTACACATAAGTAAAATAATATAGCATTTGTCTTTCTCTGTCTAATTCACTTAACTCTTCACAATAATCTCTAGGTCCATGCATGTTGTTGCAGATGGCAAGATTTCATTCTTTTTTATGGCTGAATATATATGTACCACCTCTTCTTTACCCATTCCTCCATTAACGGACACCCAGGTAGCCTCTGTATATTGACTATTGTAAATAATGCTACAATGAACATAACGGATTCTCATGTCTCTTTGAAGTCATGTTTTGGGTTTCTTCGGATAAATACCCAGAAGTGGGAACTGGGTCTTTCTTTGTCTCTTGTTAGAGCCTTTATTTTAAAATCTGTTTTGTCTGGTATAAGTATTGCCACCACAACTTTTTTTGTTTGTTTCCATTTTCATAAAACATTTTTTCCTATCCTTTTACTTTCCGTTTCTTTGTATCTTTTGATTTGAAGTGAGTCTTTTATAGGTAGCATATGTAAGGGTCTTGTTTTATCATCCATTTAGCTACCTTATTTTTTGATTGAAGTATTTAATTCATTTACATTTAATTATTGATAGATACATAGTTTTTGCCATTGTTATTCATATTTTTTTATCTTTTTCTTTTTTTCCTTCTTCTTAAAGTCTCTTGAACATTTCTTGTAATACTGGCTCGATGATGATGAACACCTTTAGTTTTTTCTATCCAGAAAGCTCTTTTTCTGTCCTTCAATTTTAAGCAATAGCTTTGCTAGTTAGAATAATCTTGGTTGTAGATATTTGCTTTTCACCACTTTGAATATTTCATGCCCATCCCTTCTGGCCTGCAAAGTTTCTGTTGAGAAATCAGCTGACAGTCTTATGGGAGCTCCTTTGTAGGTAACTAACTGCTTTTCTCTTGCTCTGTTAAGGTTCTTTCTTTGTTTTTAACCTTTGGCATTTTAATTATGATGTGTTGTGGTATGGGCCTATTTTGTTTGGTGTGGGTTCATCTTGTATGGAACTCTGTGCTTCCCTAAACTTACCAGGCTAAGGAAGTCTTTCATCATTATTTCTTCAAATAGGTTTTGAATTCATTGCCCTATCTCTTTTCTTTCTGATACATCTATGATGCAAATTTTAGTACTATTGATGTTGTTCCAGAATCCCGTTAAGCTATCCTCATAAAATTTTTTTTCATCATTTTGTTTTAAGTAAGCTGACCCTTTTCAGTATTTCCTGTAGTACAAGCCTCATAGTGAAGAATTCCGTCAATTTTTGTATGTCTAGAAAGGTCTTTATTTCTCCTTCAGATCTAAAGGAGAGCTTAGCTGGATGTATTATTCTAGGCTGGTAGTTCTTTTCACTTAATAGTTTGAATATTTGATTCCACTCCTTTCTGGCTTGTAAGGTCTGTGCTGAGAAGTCCAAGGATAATCTAATGGGTTTTCCTTTATAAGTTACCATTTTCTCCTCCCTGGCTGCCCTAAGAATTCTGTCTTTGTCATTGATTTTTGATGATTTTAGTACAATGTGTCTTGGTGAAGGCCTTTTTGGGTTGAGATAACTGAGTGTTCTTGAATTCTTGAATTCCAAGCTCCAGCTCATCCCTTAGATTTGGAAAATTCTCATCAACTATTTGTCTGAAAATGCTTTCTAGTCCCTGTTCCTTTTCCGCACCTTCGATAATGCCCATTATTCTTATATTTCCTCTCCTGATGATGTCAGCTAGTTCTTGTATTTCTCTTTCATTATTTTTTATTCTTCGGTTTCTCTCTTCTTCCTTCTGATTTATTTCTAGATTTCTGTCTTCAATATCACTGACCTTTTCCTCCATTTGGTCGACTCTATTTCCCAAGCTTGTTATTTCACTTTTCAACTCTTGTAGTGTGTTTTTTTTTATCTCCAGAAGATCTATTCTGTTCTTTTTGAGGGTTTCAGTCTCCTCGCTAAAGAACTCATTCTGTTCTTCTAGTTGTTTTTTCAGTTCCTGAAATTGTTTGTATGACTCATTTCAGATCTCAATGAGTTTTTTCAGAAGTACCGTCCTGAATTCTCTGTCATTTAAGTTGCATATTTCTATGTCTATAAGCTTATTTTCCAGAGATTTTTCTCTTTCTTTCTGAGATCCCTTGTCACCTCGGTTGTTCATGGTATTTAATGGACTATTCCTGCGCCTGGGCATTAATGGTAGTGTATTCTGCTTTTTTTCCAGAAAGAATTTTTATTATATAAAGGTCCCTCTTTAGCTTGTTGAAAAGAAGGCGCTTTTCTTTTGATTTCCAATAGGTGGCGTCTAAGCCTTTTGGATCACTGCTTTATAGAAAGCCTTAATAATGCTTTTTTTCTTTGTAGATGTTTAATCATGCTCGTTACCCTCAGTCTCAGTCCCTGTCAGTGTTAGTGACAGTGTCAGTAGCATTTGCTCAGATTCTCCTGGGGCTCCACGGTGTTTGGTCTCAGAGAATATGGGGGGAGGGACCCTCTAGGTTGGGGGTTGAGGGCTGTGGCTCTGCCTCGGTTTTGCAACTGCGGTCAGTAAAAATCAACTGTAGTTTCTCTGCCATCCTACTTCTCTGCATTCTGCCCTGATGACTGGGCCCTACCGCCGGCCCTGTGGAGCTCACAGTACTCCCAGGCAGGGCTGTTTAGGGAACTCGTTCACCTTCTCCCCTCCCACTCCTGCTACAGGGAGCTCCTGCGGCTGCGAGAGGCAGCCTCTTTATTTCTCCCAGTCTACTGCCCGACACCTGGGATTCTGACCTGTGGTAGCTCTTATGTGCAGATCCCACGCTTAGATGTGCTGGTGTGCCGTTTGGGTGTTTTTTGTTGAGTTTTAGATGTTTAGCTTATTGCTGTTTCAAAGAGAGAGATCTGGGGACGTGTCTCACTTCACCATGTTTCTCCTAACTCCTATCCTCATGTATTTTGAATTTTTTTTCTTGTTGCTATTCTAATTGGGTTTTTCTGCTACCTTATCTTCTAAATCACTTATTCCATCCTCTTCATCTAATCTACTGTTGATTCCCTCTATTCTTCATTTCAGTTATTGTAGTCTTCATTTGTGACTGCTTCTTTTTTGTTTTCTCTCTCCATTTCTATGTTTTCTATCTCTATGTTAAAGTTCTCACTGAGTTCATCTACTCTTCCCCTAAGTTCATTGAGCATCCTTATAACCAGTGTTTTGAACTCTGCATCTAGTACATTGCTTGTCTCCCTTTTGTTTAGTTCCTTTTCTGGAGCTTTGTTCTGTTCTTTCATTTAGGACATGTTTCTTTGTCTCCCTATTTTGGCTGCCTCCGTGTGTGTGTGTGTGTGTGTGTGTGTTTCTATGTGTTAAGGAGGGCTCCAGAGTCTCCCAGTCTTAGTAGAGTGGCTTTTTATAGTAGATGTCCTGGAGGACCCAGCGGTGCAGTCTCCCTGGTCACCTGAGCCAAATGCTCTATGTGTGTCCCTTGTATGGATTGTGTGCTCTGCTGTTGTAGTTGATCCTTGGTTGCTGTTTGCCCGTCATTAGGAGGCATTGACCTCCCAGGCTGATTGGTTATGAGAACTGGTTGTGACTACAGTGGAGAAGCTGTTGTGCAGGAGCTGACCCTACAGAGCAGGACTTGCTTTAGAAGGGCTCCAGTGCCTACTCAGTCTGCCCTTTGGGTGTGTATTTCCTAGATATGTCGCTGGTTGGTACTCTAACTCAGACTGAAACCAGCCACTGAGAAAGGGGGTGGTGAAGCACAAGACAGGGTCTCCTGGGAGTGACCACATCCTCCACAGACCAAGTTCAGCTGCAGCCTGTCTTCTACCCAGGGCCACCGAGCCACCAAACACTCTTTAGATAGTTGCCACCCATGCTGGGCTTGGATGCACCTTGAGATGCCAAGCTTTGAGCCAAGGCCAACTGCCACTAGTTCTGGGCTTGGGGCTGCTCTGCAATAGGTATAGGGCAAACAGAGGCCATATGTTGCTTGTTTAGTTTTGTGAACCTTTGGGAGATTTTAGCAAAGTTCGCGGCATGAGCCAAGACAGTCCATTTGTTTGGAAAATTCAATGGAAGCAGCTTGAGTGGCCCCACAAATTGGGTAGGGCTGGGTATCAGAGAATCACCAGGACAAAGCGACCAGTGTTAGCCAGGTTGATGGAGATTCAGATATGGCAGCCACCTGGGTCTGCATACCTGGTTGGGGAGGGCTCAACAAAGGAACAATGTCCTCTGCCAGAATTTCTTTCTGTGAGAAAGCTGCCTCTCCAGCCCTCACACTGAAGCCACATAACTCAGTTCCTTCCTATATTCCCAGGAGCCTTTCAAGTTGCTGCCCCAGTACTGGAGCTCAGAGAGAGTAAATCCATCAGCAAGTAAATCTGTGCACGGGTCCATTAAAAGGAATGTCGGTGATTTCACAGCCAAAAGTTGTGGGTACCGCTTTTCTTGACACTGAAACTCTGGTTTAGGGAGCTTGTGTGAGGCTGGAAATGCTCACTCCTCAGGGGGGACCTCCATAGCCGAGATATTTCTCCTGATTCTCAACTTCCACATGCTCGTGTGGAAACAGCCCATTCTGCATCTCTGCCCCTCCTACCAGTTTTGAAATGGCCTCTTCTATGAGTCCCTAGTTGTAGGATTTATGTTCAGCTCAACTTCAAGTGACTCCCAATTATGGCTGTTCTGTAGTTTTAATTTTGATATTTTTTGAGAGCAAGCACAGAGTTTACCTACTCTGCCATCTTGACCAGAACCTAGCTTTGACTTTTGAAAGCACATATATTCTGCATGTTAAAAAGGTACACTAACTAATAAAATGGGAAGGGGGATACCAAAAACTGAGAGCAAAGTGAAAAGAATGAATCTGATAACCACATGGAAGAAAGGATGAAAAGAGGGATCTAATTAAAATACTTATGAATATAGCATTTGGCTATATACCTTCAGTCTTGGGCACAGTGAAATGTGAGGTATGGAGAATTGCAAACAAATCCTGAATTATTTTTAGTAGATTTTGCATATTGTAAGTGAAATGCATTGAACTGTTTTAGATGTATATAAGGATTGAGCAAACAAGCAAAGGTGTTCATGTTGTTAGGAGCCAGAGTAGATATATTTAGAAATCATGAGTATATGCATGATATAATGTGTATATGCATGATTATTTTTACCTGTATATGTACATGTATGTGTATGTGAATGCGTATGTGTATTTGCCAAGCTCTGTCTGCCAAAAGGGTCAAGAAACAAAGATCTCCTAGTTATAATAAATACACATGACAATTGGATCTTGGTCTCCAAAGCCATTCTCACTTAAAAGAACCAGAGTTCTCAGAGAAGTGACTGATTCTGACTGGGGCTGGATGCGCTTGCAATACTTTGTTATACCAGAAAGTCAGGAAGTGCTCAAAGAAAAAAATGATAAGGCATCTTATAAAGAGACAAGAGGCATAATAAAGAGGATTCCACTGACCAAATTGGGGCTATTTGAGTACCAGAATAATTGAATAGAGTAATGAATTATAATAATTGAAAAATGGTTTATGAATCCAAATTCATAAAACATTTATGAAATCCAGACCTATAATATTTATGAATCCAAACCTGTAGTAAATAGATATGTAAATAATTACATAGGAAAAGGCTCTTGCTTATGGAAGAATGCTAAAAGCTAACTAATAGATTTGAAGAGGATGCTAGAAATGAAAAATTATCATTTGACAATCATCATGATAAAGCCTGGATCAGATGAGACTCACTGATGAATGTTACACGTAGAAATAAATTTTCATGAGGAGTAGGATATTTGCATTATTTCAAATTGTTTCTCCACATACTGCTTATTAGGTGCAAAGAAGAAACAAAGCAGTAATCATTCAATGTTTTTTGTGGGGAGGTAATACCTTGATTAAGCAATCAAAATTAACATTACCTTCGAGACTCAGATAGATATCATGGGTCTCCAGATATGATATTTTGGGAAGCATACAATATTACCTATAAAGTATTATGTCTGAGAATGTATAACCTCAATCTAATAATAAGGAAATACCAGACCAATACCAAATAAACAATATTCTAAGAAAAAGAAAAGATGGGGGTTTTATTCTTCAAAAAATGTTAATGTCATAGAGATAAAGAAAGTCTGTGGAAGCCTATAGAAATATCTCCAATTAAAGAAGGCTGAAGATACAGGATAACTAAATATAATATCTCACCCTAGACAGAATCCTGCGCTGGAGGAAACAATTATACTATAATACACATCAGTAGGGCAACTGACAAATTTGAAATTTGTGCAATAGATAGATAAATGTACTATATCAATATAAATTTCCAAAATTGTACTGTATTTATGTAACAGAATATTGTTATTCTTAGGAAATATGCACTAAAGTCTTCAGAGATAAAGGGCTGTGATATATGTAACTTAACCTCAAATGGTTCAGAAAAAAATTAAGTATGTATATTCTATTACATTACATTTGGAGAGTAGGTGTATAAAAAGTACTTTCAAAAGTTGTTCAGATTTGCTTTATGCAATAATATGTGGTAAGAGTTTGCAAATCTTCTGTGTTCTTATATTTTGCTGTTATTGGAAGCCATGTCTTATATATCATTTATAACCTCTTTCCCAATTATGTTGTTGGATTCCCCATATCCTTGCTGATTTTTTGTCTCCCTAATCTATCAATTATTGGAAGAGGCATCCTGAAATTTCTCCTATGAGAGGACATTTGTTATTTATTTTGTAGTTCTCAAAATGTTGTTTGATGTAGCTTTGACACTAGGTGCACACAAATTTAGAAATGTTATACAGTCCACATAAATTGAATATTTTATTAATATTTAATAACCTTCTCTAACTCTAGTAATACTTTTTGCTTTAGACTCCATTTTTTTATTGGTATTTATGTAAGCTAAACAATTTTGGTTTTGTTGTGTTTCTTGTGAACAACATAAAGCTGTATATATTACCTAGCATGGCTTTCAATAGGATAATTTCGCCCATTAATACATTTGCAATTGATTACAAATTTACAATAGTGATCTATTTAGTTTCATTTCTGCAGTATATTTTTAACTTTTCTTTTGTGTGCACATTATAGTTTTCTATTTCCTCTTTTTTATCTTCTTTTGAATTGAAACACATTCCCACCCACGCTCCATTGTGTTTTATTCTTTAAGTCATTGCCTTAAAAATTTAATATGCATATTTAACTTAGATTTTAGCTTTAATAACTAACTTTGCCCTCTTCTCAAACAGTACCAAGACCTGCCAATTTTCTATTTATTGTCTAAAGACATGGGTGGCTTTGTTTATTGAGAAAATCAGAATTGCTAGACTGGTTTGAAGAACTCCCACTTTAGCATCACTGCCAGATTATGCTATCAGAGGAATCAAGAAAAGTTAGTCAAACTCATGCCTGAAATTATCCATTTGGAGTTGAATCTGTGGTTGAAGCTTTTGCTCCCTGTTAGATTATAGACTGTATATTTGTGCATTTAAAAAGTTTCCTTATTTTTTCCAACAAAATATGAAAAAAGTCTATAATCAAAGATTTTGAAAATGTTCTGAAGTAGAACCAGAATATGTAAGCAATGGGAGTTTGAGGGTGATGAGCAGGTGAGGCAAGGGGACACCACTGGGTGAGAGAAACACAGAATCAGAAAGTAGGGCCAACACAAAACGGACTTTACTGATGTCACACTTTTCCTAGGTTGTCTCCACAGGGAACTTGGAGATGAGAGTTGTGGAAAAATGAGTTTTTAGAAGTGGTTAATGTTTCTCTAACACCAACTCATGAATTGCAACAAATTATTTTTTGTTGCTTTTGTAGAATCCAACTGACATGAAATTATCACTATTTATAGATAGATGTGGCCAGCAATTTGATTGAGATCTGCCCATGGATTACTTTATGGTTCAGAAGTTCTGGAAATTGATGCAGAAGAGATTTCAAACAATAGGTACAATTAGACCATAAAAACAATATCTATTAATGACAAAAAGTAAACTAAATTGAAAAAATATTAACACTATAATTGGCAGAGCCTGTAAAAGTAAAGTACTTGAGTTTATTCTCAGTCTCTAAGGTAGAAGCAACCTAGGGATGATCTTTTATAGGAATGAGCCAGAGACATTTTTTTATGGATCTCAGCGTGACTTACATTGTATTTTTACTTGATAATAATATTGAGAGAAATAAAACACATATGACTAGAAACATTTAAATTTCTGGTAAAAGTTTCTGTAAATCAGATTTCATGAAGTATTAAGAAATATATTTTATATAATATAATATAGTAAAGATAAATTCTTGCTGCTTCTATCTTGACTAAATAAAAACAGTTGGATTTTCTACTACAGAGAGGCATTTTAAGGTCTAGCATGCAAGAGGTTTGTGATAATAACCTGGGAAATGGAATAAAAACTGTGGGGCTACTGACATTTTCTTAGATCTACTACTCCACCTCTGACATCTCTACTTAATAAGAAAAGATTTTTAAAAAAATTTCTATGAAAGGACTTGGCTATTTCGCCTAACTCTGTGATGACCATTTTTTCTTTTTTTCCCTTTTTATCAAGTGTAATTTTTTGTTGTGTTTTGATTTCAGCGTGTAAAATTTCAAATTTAGTAAGTCATATATGTTCTCATTCAAAATTTCTTGATTCCAACTCTGAAAAAAAGAAAAGGAAAGAAAGGAAGGAAGGAAAATAAAGGGGGGCAGCGGAAAGAAGGAGGGAAGAAAGAAAGAAAGAAAAAAATCTTCCAAGACAAAATTAAGAAGTGATGTTGGTCACATTGTGGACCCTGACTACTTCCTCTGGAAAGAAATTTGAAATGATCTGACCCAATTTCTCCTTTCTTATTTAGTTTGAATTTTCATTAGTTTGAATGTAATGTGTCTCAGTGAGGTCTTCCATATGGTTATCCTGATCAGTGTTCACTGGATATTTTAAATGTATAAATATATATATCAAAATTGGGAAATTTTTGGCCATAGTTTTTCAAATACACACACACAGCCACACACACGCTTTTTGGGGGTCCATCCTACCTTTTATCTTATCTGGAATTCCAATTACTTGTATGTTAGATACTTTGATATTATCTATAGGGGTCCCTCAGGCTCATTTTTCTCTCTGTTCTCCATGTTTGAAATTTCTGTTAATCTATTTCAGATTCACTTACTCTTACCTCTGTCATCTCTAATCTGCTGTCAAGTCTCTACGGGAAATATTTTATTTCAAATATTGTATTTGCCATTTCTAGAGTTTTTATTTGGTCTTTTAAAATCATTTCTATTTATCCAACATTTTCTATCTTTTGATTCATCACAAGCTTTTTTAAAAATATATATTTGTGAGACTGGTTATAATACCTGCTTTACAATTCTGTCCTGTTAATTCCAATATGTAGTTCATCTTAGTATGTGTTTTTACTAATTTTAATTTTCTCTTAAGACTATATATCATTATACTGATTATCAGCTGTCACATAATTTTGAATTACATGTTGGATATTATGACTTAAATTATGAAAACATTGAATTCTGTTATTTTTCTGTGGTTAATACTTTATCAGACAATTATATTGATTAGACTTGAACAACAAACTCCGCTTCTTGGATAGCAGCTATGATCTGAGTTCAGATTTGTCATTAGCTGAGTGATTTTGGGTTTACTCTGGAATTTTTCATTCTGGGATTAGCCATAGATGAAGGTAGATTGAATTTGGTAATCCTCTTCTAGCCTTTTCTCTTTGTGGATTGTTCTTTTCTCCAGTGCTCATGTTTTCCTAGATTTACCCTTTTGAAATCCCAGAAAAGAATGACTCTAATTTTCCACCGAAGCCTTCACTAGCCCACATGCCATGCCAACTGTATCTAGCCCAACCTAAAACAAAACAAAACAAAACATAAACAAAGTTGCAAATGTACAACATGCAAATCTTCTTCTATATTTATGTACTTTTTACCAGAATCGTCCATGCTTCATTTAACTTTGCTGTGTGATCACAAAGCTATCATTTTATAATCTATAGGATATATAGCTGTATTTGAAGATCTTTTCAGTAGAATCTTATTCATTACCAGAAGTAGAAATTTAGAGATTTTAATATGACTTGTTTCTGTTATTAACATTTTTAAATTATTCTGTAATTTTTAATTTGATTTTCTTTTACCTAAGATGTTTTTAATAATAAAGTTTACCCTTCTTAAAGTATTAAATTTGTCTTTTTTACTTTACCTTCCCAGTCTCTTTTGTTAGCTTCTAGTTTATTGTTCTCTTGTCAGAGAATATATTATGCACTATTCTACTTTTTGGAGCTTGTCCCTGTATTCTTTGTGATAAAATTTCAGTCAATTCCTTAAATTTTCACAACATCAAAAAAAGTTAATGTTTTATCAGTGTAAATAAGTTGACAGATATCAGTCTTGAATTTGTCTCTCAAAATCTTTATATTTTATCACTTAGTTATTTATTTTTTGGCAGAGATAAGATAATAGTTGCTTTCATCCATAATATTTTTATGGGTTTCTCTGCACTTTCTTATAATTTTTTATTTAAATATTCTCATTGATATGTTATGTATTACACACATTTATGACAGATAGCAAATATATTCTTATTTTTAATATAGCATTTATTTTATGTTATGCATTTACCTTTAATTCAACAGTTTCATATATCAAATTATTATTTCAGCTATTTATTTGCTTCATTCTGTTAGGATGGTTTTCTATTTTTTGTATTTAATTTGTTTCGTGTATTCTACATACATAATGTAGCTTGATTTGTTTTCTTTACTCAATATGAGAATTACATTCTGTAAGTAGTTTGGTTTTGTCATTCATATTATTCGTTCAATATACTTTTATTTTGTATTACTTTTTAATTGTTTTTATTATTTTATTTTTCTCTGTATTGACATGTATTAATTTTTCTCCTAGTGGTTTAAAGCACTAATATCATCTTTTTAATTGTGACAATCCTAGATCTGTATTCACCGATTTATTGAGTGGGGGCAAGGCACCTAGTTAAGAAACTGTTCTTCTAGCTTATTTTGAAAATAGCTATGATTGTATAACTAGGTTCTAGATGAGGAAAAATAAACAGAAGTATAATATAGGATTTCTGGGAAACTCAAAAGGAAGTTTCTTTTTTTGTCATTTCTTTCTTCTGTCACCTAGAATGTGAATAAAATGGCTGGATCTTGAGAAGTTTATTAAAAAATAGAAAGAGAAAGAAAAAAGCAATCTTTGACAATAAAAGTTGCAATAGAAATTACTTTTTTTCTTAATAATTTGGCAATGAATTAAGTTCTTATTCTATTTTTATTTTTGATTAGCTTGTTCTTTTTATTCCTTAGAATCTGCACATAAGTGAAATCATATAATGTTTATTTTTCTCTGTCTGACTTAAACACCTTCTAGGTCCATCAAAGCAAAATCTTTTTCCATCCCCTTTCTTTTCATATGTAGGGGTCTTGTTTTCTTATCCTTTCAGCCACCCTATCTTTAGGTAGGTGCACTTAATTCTTTTTCATTCAAGGTACTTATTGATAGGAATATAGTTATTACCATTCTTTATTCCTGTTTTTGATATATGTTTTTTCTGTTAAAGAAGTATCTCCAACATTTCCTGTCATACTGGCTTGGTGTTGATAAATTCTTTTAGCTTATTTTTGTTTGGGAAGCTCTTTATCTGTCCTTCAATTCTAAATGATAGTTTTGCTGGATATATTATTTTTGGTTGTAGGTCCTGGATCTTCATCCTGTTGAGTATTTTTTGTCAAGCCCTTCTGTCCTGCATAGTTTCTTTTGAGAAATCAGCTGTCAGTCTTATGGATATTCCCTTGTAGGTAATTATTTGTTTTTCTTTTGCTACTTTTAATATTCTTTCTTTGTATTTAACCTTTGGAATTTTAATTAAATTTGGCATTTAATTGGTGTGGGCCTCTTTGGATATCTGATTTTTGGAATCCTCTGAGCTTCCTGGGGTTTTATGTCCATTTCCTTCACCAAGTTAGGGAAGTTTTCCATCATTATTTCTTCAAACATCATTCAACATCTTGATTTTCTTCACTTAGGCCAATCAGTGAATATTTGAAGCCTTAATAGTGTCCCATATCCTCCTTAAATTGTTTTTATAGTCTTGGCATTTTTTTTCTTGACATTCTGATTGAGTGTCGTGATTGGCTTTCCTGTCCTCTAGAGAGGGCATTTGATCCTCTTCTTAATTCACTTTGTTTAGTCTTTTGTTTATTCCATTTAATATACTTCTCATCACGGATAATGTGTTCTTCATTTCAGATTTTTATAATTTCCACTTCCATTTTTATGTTTTTTATCTCTTTGTTGAAGTTTTCACTGAATTTATCTACATGTCTCAAAGGTTCATTGAGCACCTTTATAACCAGTGTTCTGAACTCTGCATCTGTTAGATTACTTGACTCCATTATGTCAGAATCTCTGTTCTGTTCTCTCATATGATTTCTGCTTCTTTGTCTTCCCATTTTGGCTGCCTTTCTGTGTCTGTTTCTATGTACTAAGCAAAGTTCCTAAGTATCTTCTGGTCTTATTAGCGTGGATTTGTGAAGTAGGTGTCCAGTGGCACAGTCCTGAGAGGGGTTCAGCTGCAGGCCAACCCTCTACCCTTTTGGGGCCACTTGTTAAGATTCAGCAAGCAGATGCTGTGCTTATAGTTGCCTCAAAAGGCCACACCAGAAACCAAGGCTGTCTCCAGTGTGAGTCTCAGCAAGGAGCACCTGACTTGCTGAGGATACATCTGGTTGTGGCTTGGGTGAAGCTGCGAGTTGAGGGAGGTGAGTTTTCAGGGAATCCTCTGGGTGGAGCAACCTCTATTATCTAGTTTGCTGATACCACTGCTATGGCGACGCTGTGTCTGTGCACTGGGAGAGGGGAGGGCTCAAAAGGTAACAATGGATACTACCGGCACTTCTGTACAGAGCAGGTCTCACCTCCCGCCCTCACTCTGACAGTGTCTCCTTGTAAGTCCTTGGTGCCCCCTGTGCGCACCCAAATTGGCACTGGTGCTCAGAGCAAGCAGGTCTGTCATTACGAAAATCCACTCACAGACTCGGCCTCTTTAAGAGGCTTGTGCCGCTGCCGCAGCCTACATTTCACTCAGCCGCTCAGGACCGGGCAGCCCCACGTCCTCACCCTGTCCTACCTTCTGCTGTTGTAGGGTGCTTTCTTCGACTTCTCCCTAGTTGTATGGCTTGTTCATCTAAATCCCAGGCGATTTTTCCTTGCTGCTTGTTCCTTGTTTCTGTCACAACTTTGATTTGGTCACCAGAGAGATGAACAGAGCCTCTACCATCTATGCCATTTTGCCCCCAGTTTTTATCTTTTTAAGCTTAATAAGAAATTTGACTTTGTTGTGTTATTGTTCCAAGTAGTACAATGATGACTCACATACCATGTTATCAGGCAAAATCATTTGTCCTTTTAATAGGAAATAAATGCTGATAATAAAGTCACATAAGTACACCGAGAAAGATCCTCTTAGAAGGTATCAATTGCAACATCTCATGTTTCTGAAAAAGTTTGATATTACTTTGAGTTTATATATAACCTCGTTCATAAACTTTTCCTTACAGGGTAAAGTTGGTATTAACTACAAATGGGTAAAATGTGAAGAATGAAGCACATTATCAGAATGCAATGTACTTTTTCCCTGTGATTATATATATACAAACATACACACACACACACACACACACACACACACTATATATTAATTCTTTATATCTTAAGAAGTGATACACTCTAGTCTTGGAGTATCAAATGGAATTTCTGGATGCATGTACCATAAGTATCTAGGATTTCAAAAATTATCGGAACTATTTGCACACAAAAAAGAAAACCTAAGATATCTAAAGCAGCTCTGCAGACAAGGTCAGACAAGTTTCCTGCTCAAGAGGCAGCAGGTTTTATTCCTGATAGAAAACATTGCTTGTGGTTTTGTCAAAAGTTGAAGCTCCTTTTAACCTTCAGAACATTGGATCATACCCTTCCACCCCCAACTCCCCAACTCCCAAAATGCAAATGTTTAAAAGTCTTTTGGTTTGGTGGGATATTCTTAAATTCATCTTAACAAAAATTTTAAACAAATTCATCTTAACCAGATTTCGGAAAAAAAGTGAGAGAAAGCGATTACCAGAAAACATTATTGAAAGCATAGTTTTATTTCAGTCGAAACTGCAAAAATCACCAGCATGAATTTGCCAGCAATATCTGTCATAATTTTCCTTAATATACTTAACTATCATGCAAGAATAGTTAAGTGACAGTTCTCTTTTTGCATTTTAGTTTCTACCCTATACCATTATGTTGATTGCCATGATCCAAAAGTAGCTGTCTCATAAGATAAAGAACTCCAAAAATGAGTGTTATATGCTAACGGTTTAATAATTTCCAATTCCTCCTGAGTCCTGAATACTGAACCCTCTAACATATAAAAGGAAGATTCCACACTCCATACCCCTCCCTTCTCTCAGTTTACTGATGTTGTAAGATAACTACTTAGTTCTAGGTATTAACCACAAGCCCCTGTCCCAGTGGAGAGCTAATGGTAGTCACCAGGTACATTCCTTTCCTCATTAATTCCTTTATCTTCCCTTAGGAGGACATTCAGATGTCAAACTCTCTACTTTTCCTTTGTTTTCATCCCTCACAATTTAGTTAACTCTGCCTCAGGCAATCATCTTCTCATACAAAAACATCCTCTTTGACCCTCTTATTCATTTCCATTCCCCCAAACTTCACTCAGGAGAATAAGCACAGGGTTTCTGACCCAATTCAATCTGTCTAGAATCTGCAGAGCCTACTCTGGAGACAAAGAAAGCCCCCAGGGAGATGATCTATGCTATCTAGGCCAGTACCATTGGACAATATTTCTGTGATGGACGTGTTCTTTAATATGTGACTATTGAGGACTTCAGACAGGTTCATGTGACTGAGAAAATGAAATTTTAAACTTATTCAATTTAAATTTAAATTAAATTTAATATATAACTCAGTGAAAATTAAATTTCAATTTAATTTTTATTAAACTTTTATTAAACTGATTAATTTAAAGTTTAATTTAAAATTAAATTAAATAGTCACATGTGGCCTAATTGCAACCATGTTGGACAAGGCAACTTACCCCTTGCTCTAAGGTCCTCAGCAGAAGGAGCTTGTCCTCCTGTTCAGTCCTCTCATCTTCTCAGTCTTAACATTCTCCCTTGTAATTTACTGCAGCCAAGTATGGTCTCATTATTCACACTGATGATTACAGGACTCTAGGAAAGTTAGGGCATCTCCCATATCAACACCTTTTTTTCCTCTACCAAATATTATTAGCACAACATCTGATAAATTTTAAAACTGAGTCAATTTCCTTTGGAGATTTATACTTCTTTATGTATATCTTTATCTCTTCTAAACTACTTTAGTCAGCTTAGCTTTAAGGAAAACTTTCAGACACTTCAATTTTCAGTTTATCTTAGTAGTTTTGGTTTGTTTTGGTGAAATGTCTATTTGTCATCTCTGTTAGAAGACTTTCCAATTCTTTTGAGTTGCTTTTGTGTTTTCTAAGGTAGTGATCTAGATATAGCTGGAAATAACAGGTTACAGATTATATAGGGCAAAATCACAAGACATGGTGGATTAAGGGTTGTGCCGGGAGCTGATTGATAGGAAGTGAGGTAAGGGTCATAAATCATTTCTTCAGGTCTTGATAGCAGTTCTGACTTTTTTTCTGGAGTCCCTCTGGTCTCAATAAAAACTAGCCAAGGGTTCATTCCACTTTAAGGCTCAGGAGTTGAAACATAACTTAGGTCAAGATGTTATCTTTAGCCTGCCAGGGATCCCCACCTGTGACCGACCATTAGTCAAGTCCAGGCTATTGTCTTCTGTGCCTTGGAGGTTGATAATTATCTTGGGGAAAGGCTAGGTCTCTGAGGGACATAGAGACAGGCAGACAGAGAGAGATGATTTAAAGAGCTAAGATTTAAAACTAAATTTAATCAAAGTCATAAGGACCCTAGGATTCAGTTCCTATGATAATTTTATGTGCCAGCTTGATAGGGCCAGGGGGCTATCCAGATGTTTGTTTAAACATTATTCTGGGTGTGTTGGTGAGGGTGTTAATGGACAAGATTAACATTTGAATCAGTATACCGAATAAAGCAAATTGCCCTCCTCAGTCTGGTGTGCCTCATAGACAGTTCATTGCAGGCTTGAGTAGAACAAAAAGGCTGAGTAAGGGAAAGAATTTTTTCTCTGATTGCTTGATTATCTTCCAGCTGGGATATTAGTTCTCTCCTGCATTTGTGCTAGAACATGGATTGGAACAATACCATGGGCTCTCCTGAGTATCCAGCTTGTTGACTGCAGATCTTAGAACTCTTAACCTCTATAACCATGTGAACAAATTCTTTATAAAAAATCTCTTTTGTTTTATACCACATAAGGGTGAAATGACTTGGTTCTTGACTTTTCCATCCGACTCATTTTGCTTAGAATAATACTCTTAAATCCATCCAAGTTGTCTCAAATGGCAATGTTTCATCTTTTATTACGAATGAGTAGTATTTCACTGTATATATGTACTAAATCTTTATCCGATTATCTATCGAAGGGCACTTTGATTGTTTCCATGTCTTAACCACCATAAATAATGCTGCAGTGAACAAAGGAGTACATAGATCTTTATAAAGAAATGTTTTCAAAATTTGGGGATAGATATCCAGAAGAGGGATTTGGTAACTCTATTCTTAAATTTTGATGACTCTCCATACTGTTCTCCATAGTGACTGTACCAATTTACATTTCTACCAGCAAGCGACGAACTAAAAAACAAAA
>NW_006442107.1:26732303-26748090 GCF_000325575.1 Pteropus alecto | reverse complement strand
GTTATAAAAGGATAAAGGGGATTAGATATGGTGATGGAAGAAGACTTGACTTTAGGTGGTGAACACACAATATATAGACAATTAATTACATAATTGTACACTTGAAACCTATATAATCTTATTAATCAATGTCACCCCAATAAATTTAATGAAATTTTAAAAATATAGATAATTATAGATTCTAAAGATGAAAGTAGAAGGAACACATAATTCCTTTCATTAGACTGGCCAAAATTAAAAGTGAAAAATTTATATATCTCTATTTTTAAAACACTATTCGATAATTTTCTGTCTTTTTTTCTTGTAGAAACAAAAAAGATATGAACGTTTACTAGGAAAAGCAGCTATACTTATAAACTATTTCAATATTTACGTACTGGTATTTTGCAACAAAGTTAAAGAAAATTACAGTTAATGTGAAGTTAATGCCTATTTACTATGAAATTTATAAGTAATATATGTGCATGTACATTTCAGAGTCTGTATATGTGCTAAATTATACAACTGAATTGGTACCCCCAGCCATTACACTGGTGGTCAGATGAAACATTTTACTTTCTCCTAGAGAAGATCACAAAAAAGACAGGACCGACTCAGTACAAATTTTTTCAGCATAGCAGTCTTTCATTATTTATGAGCATGAGCTAATGTATATTTTGAATTATTTTCGCAGTAAACACAGAAAATTTCTTTTGAGAAACCCAATTCCTAATGAATGTAAAACTTTTTAAAAAATTTTGTTCTTACTTTTTATATCTGAATCATTAGTGGTATTCATGATTTTCCAGCATTAACATTTAACTCAAAAGAGCAAGTTTCAATTACTGTGAAAACATTTAATGAATATTTTAATAAAAACATTTACATTCCAAATGAATAGAAATGGTTTTCAGTCTGACTCATATATTGAAATGTAGTAGGTCTGTACCCTAAAGATCATAATTGTAAAATTTAATTACTTTGTACTTACATCTGTTGATACGTCAAAAGACTCTTATTGTTGGTCATAAAATAATTTAATGATGCATATAAAGGTTTTTGATGCAATTTGCTTGGAAAAGTAAATTACTATCAAATACAATAAAATTCCATTCAGTTTTTTGTAGGTAGTATGACTGCTGAATAGCTTTCGTTCTAAAGTTACAACTGAAGATAGTTAAGAAGAAAAAAAGAATTGATCTAAAGAAATCTTGTTTTCTAATATTTTGTTTCAATTTTATTGTTTATTCAGTGAATATATTTGATGAAGCAATGCATGTTGTTGATGGAACTATTTTTCCAGATTATGTTTTAGAGAATTGTTAAAGAAATACAATGTAGAGGAGAATCCACTGAAGAAGTCACTGCTTAGGAAGAAAATGTTTATCTTCCTTACTCAGTCATCAACAAAGTGAAGTAACTTAATTATATTAAACAGAGGTCTGAATTCCTAAGAGTATACTCTTAGGAAGTAAGGAAGAAAAGAGAAAGAGAAGGGAGGAAAGGAGGAAGGAAGGATTTTTAAAGTAATGATTTCATACTTTTTTGCCTCTTTTACAGTGTCTACCATAGTACTTTCACATAGTAAATGTTAAATGTTTTAGTATCTTACAATGGTTCAAAGAAAATAAGACATTATGACCTACCACATTGGCTATATCTGTAGTTTATTAAAATATATGATCACTATTTATTATTGTAATACAACTATATCACTAACATAAAGCTTAGAATCAGAAGACTAGTTTGGAATAAAGTCTATAATGGTTTGGGAAATAAAAAATTACTCTCAGAAACAAAAATAATCAAAAGAGCAAAGATGATGAGGGCCAAGGAAACATGAAGGCTCCTTATGCTTTGAGAAAATACAATGTTCTGCAGAGATCCTGGCATTTAAACAAAAAGCTTAAAACAACTTTGATGCTTGCAGATTGCGAGAGGGCAGAAAGTCATCTCACCTGCCCAGGTTGGTGAAGCAATGATATGACTTGCCAGGTAAAGAAGTGATATTGACAGCTACAACTGTGGTGGCAGAGGAACATAACGAAAGACAATTGTCAGCTTCTTATACCATCCATTGTGTTACAGTTGGTTTTGTTTTCATTTCTTTGTTATTCACAATTATTAATAGTCTTTTGTGTCCATAGTGCTAAACAAGGTAAGTGAGCTGGTACGTTGAGTTGAGTTAAGATCACTGCCTGAGTGAGTAGAATGATTATTACAAGGTCTGACATATAAAAACAAAGTGAAAATTTGAGAAATCTTAATTTGTACATTCTGGCCCAGGAAATGGAAATGCTAAAATTACCTCATATTATATTTAAATAATTGTTTTACGTTTCAAAATTTTTTTAGTATCATCTCATTTTACTCATAATTTAGAAGTTTTTCACATCTATATTTTTCTATCACAGAAAACCAAAAGGTTTTTAAATCTAAAGGTTTCTGAACAAGTGAGCAGTAGGCAAATAGTGACATTCAAGGATGAAAAAAGAGTGACATGATCCCAGTGGGGAGAGCTCAGTTTGAAAACTCAGGACAGAATCGCCCTTAACAATTCTGGGGCCTCAGGTAAGAGTGAAAATAAAGGTCCATATTCTTTATGTTTAAACGTTTTAAAAATTATCAACCATGCTAAAAAACTGCTAAATAAAATATGTTCTTTTCTCATATGATTACAAATATACCTTTATGATGAAAATAAAAATATTTGGAAAAATTCATTGTTTTAAGATGATTGGAAATCAGGAAAATTATAAAAAATCACTGAATGTATTTATAATTGCCCATGTCTGAAGATTCTCTCTAAAGACTGGTGATTTGGGATGAGTAACAAAATAAAGGCATATATAACTAATGAATTATTATACATTTATTTCCTGAAGTGTTTTTCCTTGACTACATTTCAGCAAAACCATAACTTTCATACTCATGATAAAAGATTTTACATAATTTGTGGCCTAGTGATAGAAATGGCATACTGTGCAATCTTTTTAAGTTTATTGCTGTCCTTAGATATTTTTTAACTAATTTCAGTTTGAAGAAATTTTAATCTGATAAAATAGTAGCAACTGGAATTGACAGTAAGACTCAAGGCAATACTAATTTTTGGAAATAAACCATTATTTTACATAGCATATTCAAAACATTGTGACAGGGTCAAATATGACATATTATCACCACAAAAATTCCTACAAATTATTTTAATTTTATCATAGAAATTTTTTATTACCTATGTTGTAGTTTTACATTCTCTTAAAGCAATATAAGTTCATAAAATATACTTTAAGGTTTTATTCTTTAAAAAATTCCACTGTTGAGATATTGAAAATATGACAAAAATAGTATTTTATGACTATTTGTTCAAATCTTTTTACATTTTTAAATCTTTTTTTTTTTTATTTAAGGTGAGGCAACCCTTGATTGACCTCACAGATTGCGAGGACCTTGTCAGGTTACAATCTCTTATTTTTTATTTTTTATACCTATAGCACCTGGTCTTCCTAGGTGGTCTCCCATCCAAGAACTAACCAGGTCCAATCCTGCTTAGCTTCTGAGATCAAACAGGATTGGACTTGTTCAGAATGGCATGGCTGTAGACTAAATCTTTTTTAAAAATTGAAACTATATTTGTCAATAACAGTTGGAAAATAATTTTTATAAGTTCTGGATTATTTGCACAAAAATCTTCCACTTTAAAATTATTAAAATAATTTTGTTTTATTTTTTCTAATTTATTTAAATTTGAGATGTCATTTTTGTTGCATTGTTGATATGTAGTTTCCATTTAGAAAAATTTTTGGTGTTGATTATATGTGTCTCATCTTTTTTTCTTGATCGGTTTTGTGAGGAATTTATCAAGAAGCTAACTATTGGCTCTGTTGATTTATTTTTTGTTGATTTCCATTTCATTGATTTATTTTCTTATCTTAAGTTTTTTTTCCTAACTCTCTTTGGATAGAAACTTCCATTCTCTTTCTATGTTCTTGAAATTAACCTTCAGAAAATTGATTTTCAGTTTTTCTTGTTTAATACTATAAATTTTTCTCTAAAGATAACTTTAGCTGCATCCCATACATTTTGACTTGTTGTGTATTAATTATTTTTAAGTTCAAACATTTCTAATTTCATTTTGATTTCATCTCTGACCCATAGGTTATTTTGAATATATTATATAGTTTCCATACATTGTAGGTTTTCTATTTCCTTTCTATTATTAGTTTCTAGCTTAAATCCACTGACATCAAAGATATCTGTTTTATTTCACTGTTTTGAAATTTATTGATACTTGCTTTTTTGATGTAGTATATGGACAATTTTTGCAATGTTCCATGTGTGCTTGATAGCAATACATATTATGTAGTTGTTGGATTCTGTATTTTACATATAAATTACTTAATGTTTTAATATTCTATGTCTTTATATTCTATGACAGACATTATATCTGTCACTGAGAGATATTTGCCAAAATTTACTTCTATGTTTGTGGATGTTTTTTTTATTTCCTTCTTTATTTTTGCGGATGTTTTTTTTATTTCCTTCTTTATTTTCGCAGTTTGAGGCTATATGTATAGCTGTGTATCAATGTATATCTTCCTATTGAATAGATCTTTTTACAAATGTCCTTTTTTTATCTGTCAAGGTCACAGTGGCAGTTGTAGCAGAACCCACACTAGAAATTCAATCCATAGCAAGCATTAAGTATTTATTTAGCACTGTCTATGAGTGACAATGGGTCTGGATCTGAACCAAGCAGCTACCAGGTAGGTAGTCTTGGCCTTAAGAAACACCAGGCCCACCACTAGGGGCATATATTTTGACAAGAATTTTTCCTATTTTTCATATGAAGTTAAAAAGAACTAAGATGAACTAATCTCAATTATTAACAGTTTAGAAGACATGAGTTAGAAAGTCTTAGTTTAAAAGGTATTCCTTATCCACTTATTAAATGAACTATTTATATTTATGTTTCTCTTACTCTGGAAAATCAGAGTATTCATTAAAAAAAACAAAAAAGTGAGCTTTGAATTAACAACTGGCCAATACAGATAAATTGGAAATATAGACACGCATATTAAGTTGTAGATACATTTGTATCCCAACTATAATTTCCTTTTCACTAAGAGAAGTATCTTAAAGATTTAATTCTTTGATAATTGCACATTGTTTTATAATAAAACTAACCACTCATTCAAATATATTGATCACCTACCTTGTGTGAAACTCTCATTACAGGTTATCTTATGAGCCCATTCTCTTCAGGTATAAACAATCCTATTAACTATGTTTATTTTCAGATCACAGAAAGATTGTAGAATGAATTTTACTGTCATAAAAGACAAAAAGAAAACATCTATATATTACAAAATTGACTTGGCAAAAACGTCCTTCCTTTGGAGACAAAAATAGTCAATTTCTTATCCCTAATGGAAAAAAAGATATCTAGAATGAGAAAAACAGGTGGCTCTTAATTACATTTAGATTCTTAGCTGCATGTATGAACAGAGCAAAGAATAGACCCAGCAACATTAGTTATAATGGGCACACTATTAGAACTAGAATATTATTGATTTTTTTTTTTAGGTAGTAGCAAAAATATTTAGAAACATGCAAAAAATGCCTGTTAAGGTCTATATTTATTAGAAAATCTCTAAATCAGCTAATGGAATGACAGCAAATATTGACTGGAATAGCATGGAAAGATGACAATTATTAATTTACAGATGGCCTTTTCTCTAGTTGGCTGAAACCAACATGACTTTGGAACAGATGTATAACTCCAAATGCCAGAAGCCATCCCAGATGGCATGACAAATCTACTTAAGAATACATTTCAAGGATAATTTATACGGTAAGGGCAACATTTTAAAAATTTGAGATTTACTTTCATTTCCATGTACCAGCATTATTCTCTCAGGGGGCGTTTAAGGTGTATCTAAGAGCCAGGATTTAGATAAACAAATTCCACTAGATTCTTTTTTTTGAAACTTGCTATCCAAGCTTGAAGATTGTAGAGTCATCTATTTAAGACCATAACTTAAATAAAATGAACAAATATATGCAAAGCACGTTGCTAAGAGTCTCAGGATAAAAATAAGGTTAAAATACACGGTACCTGTTGCTATACTCTATTAGTCGAACATTATCAGAGAAAATTACATAACAGTACAGGTATGTGTACAAGTTTATGATCTCCAACCTCAATCCGGTCCTCAGTGTGACATGACAACATTTATAGTTTCCTTTTCTTGGTTGCTCTCTTTCCCACATGGCCAACTCTTAGTGCTAACAATTCTCTACATGGTCCCAAAACTATTCCTGCTCTTCTTCTCAGGAGGCGACTATGCCTTCTACTTCATGAAGCAAATAGAGGTTCCATCCACAATACCAAACTGCAATATTTTCTTTATGTCATTCCCTTCTTTCTTAGTGGAAACATTTATCTTTCCTCTTATCAAGCTATTCTTCCCACTTGTGTCTTGAACCCTCATTTCTCTAATCTCTTATACAACTTAAAATTATTTTCTATTTCCTAAAGCGTTAATCTCTTCTGCATTGTTTTCTTATTTTCTTTTAAAAGTACTCTCTCTCTCTAGCCACCACTCTTTTCATAGCCATGCTTTCTATATTATCCCTCCAAGGTATTCTTTCACATTGCTGACATAATTATCTTTTTAGAAGATAAATATGATCTCATTAAAATCTTTCAATAGCTTCTTATAACCTAGACAAAGTGTCCATGTTATCTACCATCTTTCTCACCTTTGGTCTCATTGAGCTATTCTGTTTTTCAACATTTCTACACCCTAAATTTAGTTTCTTCTCCCACTCTTCTGTTTAAGACTTCCTGTTCAGGTTCCTTTTGCACCTGCTTATGAGTGTTAATGTTCCTCTAAGTACCAGCCTTAGCCTTGTTCTCCTCTTAATCTTTACTGAATTATCTCTGTACCTTGATGGTTTTGAGAGCCATAGATATATAACTGTACCTTCTTGAGACACAAATGTATCCAGCACCTAAGAGGCTCTAGCGAGTATTCTGTAAACATTTAAAATTCAGTATGTGAATTTTCTTCTTGATAGTAATCCTTCTTCTTGATAGTAATATTATTAATGGCTAAGATCTCTTGAAGACTATCCTAGATGCTTAATATACATTATTACTATCAGCTCTATTTTCAGTTGAACACAATGAGAGAGAAAAGCATTAAATGGTTTTCCCAAGATTACAAGGCTAGTAAGTGAGTGAATGCTCTTAACCATGACACCTATGGCAAACTATGGTATATGAGTCTTACCATGCCAATTTCTTAGACTAGATTTTCATTATTTTTTACCAGATTTAGTATAATACCCTTCTAATTGTTCCTCCAAGATATTCTCCATATGGCTGATGGAATTACTTTTTTAGAAAATAAACATGATCTCATTAAAACCTTTCAATGGCTTCTTATGACCCATGACAAAGTACCAGATATTAAATATGAATTAAAAATTTTTCAAAATATGTCACCGGCAGTCATGTCTCATCTTCAGCTGATGACCCATTGTTTTGGGGATCTGTTACTTTGCTTCTGTTTTTGTCTCTGTCTGAGTTGTTCTTCCTCTGGTGTGTTCTATTGGAAATCTCTTTATTTTCAAAGACTTGGATCAAATGTAAACATCATGGTCCTATATCAGATTATTCACTTCTCTTATTTCTATAACACTTTGTACATATTTTTATTATGGTGTGTGCTAAATTGCTATATTAACTTGTTAACGTTTCTCTTGCACTAATCTGTTAAACTTTGCTTCATGTGTATGTTTTCTTCAGCACCAAACATATTGCCTAGCATACAGTAGATATTTAATGTGCTTTTTATTAGGAAAGAAGGTAGAAAGGAAGGAAAAAAGAAAAGAAAAAGGGAAAAACTGAATTCTGGAAATATAAATCAATGTTCTTAGTATTGAATGTGGCAAAATTTTAGAGCAGGTTATTAAATATGCATTTCTAAATATTCGAAAGCCAAAATAATAATTGGAGTAAAACATGAATTTATTAAAATAAACCAGAATAAAACAAGTTGACATTTACTTTTTTAAACAGGGTTAATAGTTTCATAGAGTTACAAAATAAGTACAGAGTGAATTGAGATTCTGTAAGGCATTTGGCCAAGACTACTATTATATCTTTCCTATTGGACAAAATAATAGTGTTAAGTGGATTCATAACTGATTTAGTTTATCCTATGCAGATTTTGATTTCAGCCTTGTAAGGGATCTTTACTTGCATTTTATTATAATTTTGTTGTTTTATTTTATTATCATTAATAAATAATGTTATAGAAGACAAATGTGTCGAATTTGTGAAGTGACGTAAAACTGTAGAAGTATGGTACAATACTAGAAAGAACTAAGATTTTAGAATCAGACATATCTGGGTTTAAATATCACTGTAACACATACTTGCTTTGTGGAACCTTAATCTGGCTGACTATAGCTTTCTTTATATGTAAAAAGGAATAATAATATCTAATTTGTAGAGCTGTTGTGGGATTCATTAGATAGGATTTATAATGCCTAAGAAATTTAAATATTAAAATATATCTCTTAGTTATTATTAGAAGTTCTAATTTTAAAGAATCATACTCTAAAAAACACTATTAGTCTTGAAATTAACAATGTCTAATCTAAACAAGATAATTGTTAATTCCTATGTCTTAGTTTAAATATTAGCTGTTATATAGTGCTCTGACTTATTAGCTATTTATATGAGATCAGGGGTTTTAACTGAGTCCAAACTCATTATGAGTCAACGATGAGGCATGATTGGCATATAGAAAAATAACAAATTTAATTTTAGCCTATATAAACAGAAACACAGTATTTAGAACAAGTTGTGAGAAATTTACCCCCCCCCCCACTTTGTTACATTAGTCAGTCGACAGCTGGCATATCATGTTCCTTTATGTACCAAAGAAGTGTGACTAGAAGCCATGCCATGGGGGAGCCATTTAAAGATGCAACATTATTCCCACCCCAAGGAATACTTTGGGAGGCATTATCCCTGTCTGTCCATTTTGAAGGGATCATTCTGTGAACTTTATTCAATGTGCCCTGGGATTAAAAAAGACAGACATTTAATACAGGAAAATTTTTGCTCAATGTTAAAAACAAACCAACCAACCAACAAACAAAAAAACATCTTCTAACACATAAGAATTTCCAAACATTAAGCTATTTTATAACTCAGTGTGCCTTTTTTCACTATGCCCCCAGAAGTGTTCAGAGATTGTATAATCACCAGTCAGGACATCCTAGATAAGGTTATTGAATTGACTTTGAGGTGAAGGAGATGAGCACTAAGGTGTAACATGTTTTGAGAGCATGTAAATTTTTGTAGCCCTCCAGAGTCTGTATATTTTTTTCTTTGACTTCCTTGTACTTTAAAAAAAGATGCATTAGTATATATGTCATATAGCTCTAAGAAGTAATTGTAGTACAAAGAGAATTTTGCCCTGGAGCTTGAGTTTGATTCTAAGCTCTGTCCCTTGCTAATATGCAACCCTTGTCAACTTATTAACCTCTCTGAATTTAGTTTCTCATTTGAAAAATGGGAGACTTAGAAGATATCTGGCAAGATTACATCCAATAGAATATTTTTAATGAATATTTCTGGCACGTATTAATTCTTAATACAGATCTTTGTTTTGCTTTTACCCTAGGTGTTGTGGGTGTATGTGAAAATTAAATTATAACATTGGAAAAAATTCCTTGCCAAATGATTCATTGACAGGTGGCAAATCGCAAGAGTCTGTCACATACATTTTAATACCAGGCAGACTGCTGGAGACAGCTTTGTTTTCATGGCTAATATTTTTAGCCTCAGCAAAGAATCTGAATTCTCAGCTTATTTGAGGCTGATGTGGACTGCGTCAGGTATGGTCAAAGGCCACATTTTCACACATCATCCCAGCCTGGAGAGAGAACACAGAACAAGTTGGCAGAATAAATCAAGGCAAAAGGTGTAGAGGGATTTTCCAATATAGTTGCTCACATTCAAGGGCAGGTGTGCTTGGGTCACTGCTCTACCGCTGACACATGCTATGACGGAGTGCATGACAGTAGTAACAATACTGCAAAAGCTAAGCTCTCTGACAGGCTTGAAATAAAGGCATCTGTTTCCCTTTGGAAAGTGTGAGACAATGTCGTTGATACAGAGGCACTATTTAAATCTGAGACATAAGCATTCTTGAGCTTAGTCAAAATTAAACATGATAATAGGGAATTATTTCATTCTCTTCCCACTGTTTTTTCTCCCAGTTATAGAATAGTGAGTGTGAACAAGATTGAATGACTTTGGGGAATAGCTGCCCCTTTATCATTTCTGTGATAAGGTGTTAAGAAGCATAAGATCTTCAAAGGCTGAGAAGAAGGTCAAAGAAGTGAAAATAAAGAAACTTGTGTCATTTTCTTAACAAGCAAAAGTTAGTAGTATCTTCTGAAAACTCCCAAGGTTATGCTTAATCTCTGATTGAACTTGAAGAGGCTGCTCATCTCTCTGAGTGCTGTCTTCTCATCTGTGAACTGGAGCTTACTTGTCTGTCTTAGAGTTGTCATTGTAATTGTGAGGTAAATTATGAGCACATAAGCACTGGTTGGCTCATGTGATTCCTGGCAACCCAGGATCCCAGAAAAAGAGAGATTCCTTCTTCCAGGATTCTATGTTATGCCTGAATAAAAGGACATTTGCTCTGGGTGTAACCACCCATGGACCCATCAGTGAATCTCAAGGTTAAGGGGACACTCAGATGACCCAGCCTGGTTTCACAAGGCATGGAAGCTAGTATGTGATTGACAGTCTCACTATGTTAGAGAGCATATTCAGATTATAAAAAGTGCTTTTCTTATCAGACAAAAAGGAAAGTCAGACTGAAAAAACAAAGTAGCAAATATGCACTATAACCTTTTATTTTTTTAAATTTCATTTGAGTTTTTTATTATCCTAAATCTCTTACTTTTTATGTCTTTGACTTTTAAAGCACATATTTTCTAAGAATATCTTTGATCAAAAATAGGAGATTAATCTCACAGGTATACTTTTTTGGAGAGATCTCAAATGATGCTTATTTTTTTATTGACAGTATATTTGATAGATCCCATACTGTTTTTTCCTATTTATTCATTGTCAAGTGTTTTATAACAAATAAGCTATAGGAATTGCCTTAGAAACATTTTCTATTCAATTGGTTTCTGTTCTATTGTTCTTTCCACATTGAGAACTAAATCAGAAATTGATCTGTACAGTTTCTAACACATAGCAAAACATTCTAATAATACATATCTGGAGAATTATCTCCTACTTTTACTTCAATCTTTTTGAAAATTTGAGCGCATAAATATATGAAAAAATTACAATATCAGAATCTATTGCTAACAGAGTTCTTATTCCATAATTCTCTCCCTATAATCTCTGAGTATGCTTGCCTTGAAGGGGCTATGCAGTTTCTAGAATTCAATGTACCACAACCACAATCACGTCCTTCACTACACCTCCATCACCATCTCCTAAATCACCACTGCCAAAGCTGATACTTACCACACAATTGCTTTCTGAAGTCCCAATCTGTGATAAAATGAATAAAGAGAAGAATCAGGGGCATAGAGAGGAGGCAACTTTTTAAGAGTAGCCCTTGCAGAGGAAAAGAACCAGCATCTCATTTTCTGTTTGCTGATCCAAGGACAGACCATGGGGGAAGGATTAAAGACTTATATTTAGAGAACTGCTTCACCAACCAAATATAATAAAATAGTCCAACGTTAAAAGCTTTAATTGTGTTTTATTTGCTTCGAAAGTTATTCTTGATTGTTTTTTTTTTTTGGTCCAAATGTTAATCCTCAATCCTAGTTTACCATATTTAATTTTTCATCTTTTGGGTAAGGATTTGAGATAGTTGGGTAAGGATTTGAGATAGTTGCATTATAACTTTATTTTAAGTCAGAGACTGATCTTCCCATAATTTCTAATTAAAGAAGTAATTTAGAATTTAATGATGTTCATGACTTATGTTTGGTTTATTCTGTAGAACATGAAAATATGTAAAAAATTTTTACTATAATTAATATGAAAAATAAGTTCTATTTCTATACACTAATAACAAACTATCCGAAGAGAAATTAAGACAACGATACCATTTATAACTGAAATTAAAAAAAGAAAACAACAAAAAATACATAAGAATAACTTTAATCAAGGAAGTAGAAAACCTGGACACTCTAAGACAGTGATGTTAGAAGTTGAAGAAGACACAAATGCATGACAAGATATTTTATGCTCATGGATTGGAAAACTAACTATTGTTAAAATGTCCATACGATCAAAAGAAATCTACAGATTCAGTGTAATTTTCATCAAAATTTTGATGACGTTTTTCACAGAAATAGAACAAACAATTCTAAAATTTCTTTAGTATCACAAAAGACTCCGAATAGTCAAACCAATCTTAAGAAGAAGGACAAAGCTGGAGGCATCATGCTCCCTCATTTCAAACTATATTACAAAACTATAATAATCAAAACAGTTTTTATTGGCATAAAAACAGACAAGTAGATCACTGGAACAGAACAGAAAGCTCAGAAATAAATCCACACATATATGGTCAAATATTACCATTTGTGCTATGTTTGGTTAAGTTATGACAAAGGAATCAAGGATATACAATGGGGAAAGGACAATGTCTTTAATAAATGGTATTGGGAAAAATAGACAGCCACATGCAAAAGAATTAAACTGGATCACTATCTTATACTATAGACAAAAACCAACTCAAAGTTGATTATAGACTTGAATGTAATACCTGAAACCATAAAACTCCTAGAAGAAAGCATAAGAGATAAGCTTCTTGGCATTGGTTTTGTCAATAATTGGATTTGAAACCAAAAGCAAAGGCAACAAAAGTAAAAGTAAACAAATTGGACTACATCAAACTAAAAGCTTCAGCCCAGCAAAGAAAAACAACACAATGAAAGACAACCTGCTGAATGGGAAAAAATATTTGAAAAACATATGTTTAATAAGGGCATAATATCCAAAATGTAAAGAACTCATATAACTCAATAGCAAAAAACAAAAAATCTGATTAACAAATGGGTGGAGGATCTGAATAGACATTTTCCCAAAAACATACAGATGACTAACATGTACATGAAAAGGTGCTCATTATACAAGAAATATGGCAGAGTGAGAGACGTTCCCATATCTTTCCCCTTGAAACAACAATAAACTGAACATCTAAAACTCAACAAAAAACACCCAAACTTCACACCAGCACATCCAAGTATGGGATCTGCTGTAAGAGCTACCACAGGTCAGAACCCCGGGTGTCAGGCAGTGGACTGGGAGAAACAAAGATGCTGCCTTTTGCAGGCGCCAGAGTTCTCTGTAGGAGGAAGAGAGGGGAGAAGATGTGGAGACTTCTCTGAACATCCCTGCCTGGGAGAGTTGTGAGCTCCACCTGGCCAGTGGCAGGGCCCAGTCATCAAGGCAGAAAGCAGAGAAGCAGGAAGGCAGAGAAACAACAGTTGATTTTTACCAGTCATGGTTGCAAAACCAAGGAAGAGCCTCAGCCCCCAAACCCCAATCCAGAGGACCCCTCCTCTTTTACCCTCCAAGACTGAACACCGTGGAACAAACTGAACAAACGCTACTGAAATTGTTGCTAACACTGGCAGGGACCAAAACTGAGGTTAGCAAGCGTGATTAAATATATAGAGAATAAAAAGGCATTATTAAGCCTTTTTATGTAAAGCAGGAATCCAAGAGGCTTAGACACCACCTACTGGAAACCAAAAGAAAAGCTCCTTCTTTACTACAGGCAAAAGAGATACCTTTATATAATAAATTTTCTTTCTGGTAAAAAAGCAAATTACACTTCCATTAATGCCCAGGTGGAAAAATAGTCCATTAAACACTGTAAACAACCAAGGTGACAATGCATCTCAGAAAGAAAGAGAAAAATCTCTAGAAAATAAGCTTTCAGACATAGAAATATGCAACTTAAAAGACAGAATTCAAGATGGTACTTCTAAAAAAACTCAGTGAAATCCAAAATGAGTCATATCAACAATTTCAGGAATTGAAAAAACAATTATATGATCAGAGCAAGGAGATTTAAACCCTCAAAAAGAACAGAAAAGATCTTCTGGAGATAAAAACACACACTGCAAGAGTTGAAAAATGAAATAGCAAGCTTGTGAAATAGACTCGACCAAATGGAGGAAAGCATCTGTGATATTGAAGACAGAAATCTAGAAATAAATCAGAAGGAAGAAGAAAGAAACCGAAGAATAAAAAATAATGAAAGAGAAATTCAAGAACTAGCTGAAACCATCAGGAGAGGAAACAAGAATAATGGGCATTATCGAAGGCAGGAAAAGGAGCAGGGATTAGAAAGTATTTTCAGACAAACAGTAGACAAGAATTTCTCCAATCTAAGGAATTGACAAAGACAGAATTCTCAAAGCCGCCAGGGAGAAGAAGACAGTAACTTATAAAGGAAAACCCATTGGACTTCTCAGCACAGACCTTACAAGCCAGTAAGGAGTAGAATCAAATATTCAAATTATTAAGTGAAAGGAACTACCAGCCTAGAATAATGCATCTAGCTAAGCTGTCCTTTCGATATGAAGGAGAAATTAAGACTTCTTCAGACATGCAAAAATTGAGGGAATTCTTCAGTACAAGGCCTGCACTACAGGAAATACTGAAAGGGGTCAGCCCGCCTAAAACAAAATGACAAAAAAAAAAAAAAAAAAAAACACTTAATTAGGAGAAAAGGGACTATCAGGCAAATAGAAGCAGAGTTGGGGAATCTTTACAAAAAACAGGGCAAAACAAAATGACCAAAAAAAAAAAAAAAAAACCTTAATTAGGAGTAAGGTGACTATCAGGCAAACAGAAGCAGAAAACTGCAACCCTTACTAAGAACAGGCATTATAAGCTTAAATATTAAGAAGAGAATTCCTATAGCAAAATAGTAATGAATGTTCAGCATACATAGGGACAAATTGAGAAAATAATGACCGAAAAGGGGAGGATTCAAAGATCCAAATTCACAAAGGGGAATAGAGATAAAGCATGTGCAGAAGAAAACAGATGACTGTATATACATAACTATCTTTTACGTATTCGTAATTGTAACCAAACACCAAAGATTCAGAACTGAAGTTTATAACATAAAAAAAGAAGGACTAGAGGGAAAACCTACAAAGATCAACCAAAATAAAACAGAAACACAAGGACAAGAAAGCAATGGAAACATCGAGCTACCAGAAAGCAAAAGATAAAATGGCTCTAAGAAGACCTCATATTTCAATAATCATCCTAAATGTTAATGGACTGAACTTATAAATGAAAAAGGCACAGAATTGCAGAAGATCACAAAACAAAATCCAACCATATGCTGCCTCCAGACACATCTCAGCTTCAAAGACAAATGTAGACTCAAAGTGAAAAGGTGGAAAATGATATTTCAAGCAAATGACATTCAGAGAAAAGTAGGAGTAGTGGTACTAATATCAGATGAAATAGGCTTCAAAATCAAAAAGGTAAAGAAAGATACTGAGGAAGACTTCCTAATGATAAAAGGAATCATGCACAAAGAAGACATAACATTTGTTAATATCTATTCTTCCAATCAGGTAGCCCCAAAATATATAAAGCAATTACTAACAGAACTAAAGGAAGAAACAAACCAAAACACTATCGTAGTAGGGTACCTAAACACCCCACTGTCAGATATGGACAGATCATCCAAACAGAAAATCAATA
>NW_006442107.1:26729734-26731457 GCF_000325575.1 Pteropus alecto | reverse complement strand
CATACCAACCATATTCTCTGATCATAATGCTTTGAAACTAGAGATCAACTGCAGAAAGAAATCAGGAAGAACTGCAAATACATGGAGATTAACCAACATGCTACTGAAGAATAACTGGGTCAGAGAAGAAATAAAAAGAGAGTTCAAGAGATACATAGAAATGGATGATAATGATAGTACAACATATCAAAACTTTTGGGACATGGCAAAAGCAGTTATAAGAGGAAATTTCAAATCATTACAGGCCTATCTCCAAAAACAAGAACGAGCCCAAATAAACAACCTAATATTTCATCTTAATAAACTGGAAAAGGAAGAACAAATTAAGCCTAAACTCAGCAGAAGGAAAGAAATCATCAAAATTGCGCAGAAATAAATGAAATTGAAAACAAAACAAAACAAAATAGCAAAAATAAATGCAACAAAAAGCTGATTCTTTGAAGAGGTTAATAAAATTGACAAACCCCTGGCTAGACTCACTAAAGAAAGAAGAGAAATGACACAAATAAACAAAATCAGGGATGAAACAGCGGAAATTATGACTGACATTGTAGAAATACAATGGATCATGGAAGAGTAATATGAAGAAGTATATAACACCAAATTTAATAACCTAGAAGAAATGAACCAGTGCTTAGAAAAATACAACCTTCCTAAACTGAATCAAGAACTGAAAATCTAAATAGACTGATCAGCAATATGGAAGTTGAAACAATCATCAAACTCTACCAAAAAGTAAAAGTCCAGGACCAGATGGCTTCACCAGTGAATTCTACCAAACATTCAAAGAGGATTTAGTACCTATTCTCCTCAAACTCTGCCAAAATATTGAAGAGGAGGCAAAATTCCCAACTCATTTTATGAGTCCAATATTACTCTGATACCAAAATCTGGCAAAGATAACACAAAAAAAGAAAACTACAGACCAATATCTCTCATGAACACTAACTCAAAAATTCTAAATAAGATACTAGCCTACTGAATACAGCAACATATTAAAAAGATTATACACCATGATCAAAGTGGGCTTCATCCCAGGGTTACAGGGATAGTTTGGCATATGCAAATTGAATAATGAGATATACCACATAAACAAATTAAAAAATGAGAATCAAATAATCATATTAATAGATGCAGAAAAAGCCTTTGACAAGATACATCATTCATTTATGATCCAAACATTTCACAAAATCGGTATAGAAAAAAAGTACCTTAACATAAAAAGGCCATCTATGACAAACTCTCAGCCAACATTATACTTAATGGTGAAAAACTAAAAACCTTCCCTCTAAGATCAGGAACAAGGCAAAGCTGTCCACTGTCACCACTCTTATTCAATATAACATTGGAGATCCCAGCGAGTGGAATCGGACAAGAGAAAGCTATAAAAGATATTCAAGTAGGAAATGAAGAAGTCAAATTGTCATTATTTGCAAATTACATGATCCTCTACATAGAAAACCCTAAAGACTCCACAAGAACACAACTGGAAACAATAAGCAAATTCAGTAAAGTTTCTGGATACAAAATCAGTGTTTGAAAATCCATAGCGTTAACAAAGTGTCAGAAAAAGAAGTGGAAAAAAAATTCCATTTGCAATTGCAACAAAAAGAATAAAATACCTAGGAATAAATTTGTCGAAACATGTGAAGGACCTATATAATGAAAACTACAAGACCCTATTAAAAGAAATCGAAGAAGATACAAAGAAATGGAAAGATAT
>NW_006442107.1:26699306-26729030 GCF_000325575.1 Pteropus alecto | reverse complement strand
TTTGTTAATTTGACCTCAAAGGCAAGGGAAGTAAAAGCAAAAATAAATACATGGGACTATATCAAACTAAAAAGCTTCTGCACAACACAAAAAAAGTCAACAGGGTAAAGAGACAACCATTCAAATGGGAAAATATATTTGCATGTAACACCTCTACTAGGGGTCTAATATCTAAAACACACAAAAAACTCATACAACTCAATAACAACAACAAAAAGTCAATTTTAAAATGGGCAGAGGACCTAAACAGACACTTCTCCCTAGAGGACATACAAATGGCCTGCAAACATACTTGAAAAGATGCTTAACATCACTAGCTAGTAGGGAAATGCAAATCAAAACCACAATGAGATACCGTCTCACATCTATTAGAACAGCTGTTATCAACAGGACAAATAATAACAAGTGTTGGAGAGGATGTGGAGTAAAAGGAACCCTCATACACTGCTGGTGGGACTGCAAATTGGTATAGCCACAATGGAAAACAGTATGGAGATTCCTCAAAAGACCAAGAATTGATCTACCATATGACCCAGCAATCCCTCTACTGGGTATTTACCCCAAAGACTCGAAAACCCATATCCGAAAAGGTATTTGCACACCGATGCTCATAGCAGCATTATTCACAGTGGCCAGGACATGGAAGCAACCAAATTGTTCTATGGTGGATGACTGGCTAAAGAAGCTGTAGTACATATATACAATGCAGTATTACTCAGTCATAAGAAGAGATGAAATACATTTGTGACGATATGGATAGACCTTGAGATAATCATGCTAAGCAAAATAAGCCAGATAGAAAAAGTTGAAAATCACATGGTATCACTTATATGTGGGATATAAACCTAAAAGCAGCAAAGGAACAGGACAAACAGAGACTCAGGGACATAGACTATAGACTAGTCGTAGTGGATGGGGGAAACCTTACTAAGAACAGGGCAGGATAAGCTTAAATAATAAGAAGAGAATTGCTATAGCAAGATAGTAATGAACATTCTGCATACATAGGGACAAATTGAGATAACAATGATGGAAAAGGGAAGGATTCAAAGATCCAAATTAGCAAAGGGGAATGGAGATAAGGTACACGCAGAAGAAAATGGATGACTGTATATATATAACTATCCTTTACATGTTCATAATGGTAACCACACACAGAAGATTCAGAACTGAAGTATATAATATAAAAAAAAGAAAGAACAGAAATAAACAAACAAACCAAATAAATAAATTTAAAAAAAAAGAAAAAAGAAAAGGTGCTTAACACCACTAATCATCATGCAAATCTAAACCATAGAGGGATATCACCTCACACTTGTTAGAGTGGCTATTATGAAAAGACAAGAAATAACAAGTGAAAATATGAAAAAAGGGAACGCTTGTGTGTCATTGGTGAAAATGTAAATCTGTCACTCTGGAAAGCATTATGGAAATTCTGTAAAAAATTAAAAATAGAATTCGATCACTTAATAAGATGGTGTCTGCCAGTTTCTTCACTATAAAGTTAAACTCTTTTTCCCTTTCTATACTTTATTCTTTTTATTAAATTGTTATAATTTTTAGTTACAAGTTCACAGAAGTAATGAGAAGATACAGAGGTTTTCCATGTATCCCCTGCCACCCATACATGCATAGCTTCCCCCATTATCAACACCACCCCCCAAACCCCCAAGACTGGTCCTTTTATTACAATCAATAAACTTACAGTGACTCATTATTAGTCTGTACTTTACATTAGGGTATACTCTTGGTGTTACACATTCTATGGGTTTATAGAAATATACAATGATATGTATCCATCATTATAGTACTATACAGAATATTTTCACTGTCCTAAAAATTCTGATGTACTCTGCCAATTCAGCCCCACTTCTCAACCCCTGACAACTGCTGTAGTGTCTCTATAGTTTTGCATTTTTCAAAACATCATATAGTTTGTTCTTTATTCTTTGGAAATGAGTTTCTAAATCCTGTTCACATTTAAGAAAAGACTTAAACTCCACCTCCTGAAAAGGGCAGTATCTATATTACGTTATATAAAATACATCTACAAAGATAATTGTCCCTTCTCTCCTTTTTATTTATTTATTCATTAATTCATATTCATACGAGCTCATGTATATTTATATTATCACATGAGGTAAAATCCAACACAACATTTAAAAAAATGCATTGTTCAAATTGTTCTAGTTTCTCCAGTGGGAGCTCTTTCAAGTTGGCTTCTGTTTCTCTTGGACAAGCCTGATTCTTTGTTCCTTGTTACAGAAGAATATATTTTAAAATATACCTATAAAATAGTGACTTAAATATGAACCGAAAGGGTTACTATTTCACAGTACTTGTATTATATGTCAGGCACTGAACTTACAGTTTTTCTTTAATCTTAAATAATAAAACTCTTAAAGAGAAATTATATTCAGTTGTAGATTAAGAAACGGGGATACATTGTCTTTGTGTAACTTTGCAAGAGTCAGATAACTAATAAATAATAAATTTAGAATTTAACACTAGGTCTGTCTGAATCTCAGGCAATCTACTTTTCTACATTGAGAGAAGCATGGTTAAAACAAAGAGTAAATTAAAAACAGTTAACCTAGGTACTACTTATATCTTTGCAGCAATTTTAGAACTGTATTGTTGCCCTTCTCATGTTGGGAAATTTCTCTTTTCCTGTGTGATTTATATGTTTAATGGCAACATGGTAACTAAATTAATTAAAGTAATCACTGTTCTTTCATTGTATGTTCTGTACTTTTACAATTCATCTGTCAGCCTCAGTCCAGTCTCTTTCCTGCTACTGGCTATTTTCTTTCTCATTATCTATTGCTGCTATAGTTGCTGATGTGGATTGGTTCTGCCTTACTGCTTTCAGTATTTAGCTTCTTAGATAAGAAGGAAGATTGTTGAGAATATTTTAGCAACACTAAATCTCAGGGTTTATTTAAGGACATTTTAGATTTAGAGAAACCTTATAAGATAATACACGGAGTTCTCCTATCTCCTGCATCCAGTTATTAACATCTTAAACTAGTATGGTACACTTAATACAGTTAATCAACCAATACTGATATATTATTACGAATTAAAGTCCTAACTTTATGCAGGTCTCTTTAGTTTTTTAAGTAATATTCTTTCTCTGTTCCAGTGTCCCATTCAGGATACCACATTATATTTAGTTGTCCCATTTTCCTTCCTTAAATGCAATGGTTTCTCAAACTTCCCTTGTCTTTGATGACCTTGAGAGTTTTGAAGAGTATTGGTAGATATATTTTAGCATGTTCCTAAATTGGAATTTGTTTGATGTGTTCGTTATGATTAGAGTCATTAGTTTTTGTGAAGAAAACTACAGAGATAAAGTACATTTTTACTGCATCATATCATGTGTACATACTATCAATATAACATTGATATTGACATTTACCTCGATCTCCTACATGATAGTGTTGGTCAGGTTTCTTCACTCTAAAGTAACTCTATACCTTTTCTCCTCTTCCCATTCTGTACTCCTTGGAAGGAAATCATTGTAATATCATGCAGAATAGTTTCATTGTTCTAAAAACATCCACTGTGTTTTACACAAATAACCATACCCCTGAGCCCCTGGAAACCTGTTTATCACTAGATGTTTTATGATTTTTGTATTTTACATTAAGTTCTGTAATCTATCTTGTGTTAGTTTTGTGAAAACCGTATGGTCTGTGTCTAGATTTATACACACCAATTGTTGAAAAGGAACAAAGACTACCTTTGTTCCTTTGTCAAAGATGAATTGACTATATTTGTGTGAGTCTATTTCTGGCCTCCCTATTTTGTTCCATTGATCAATATATCTATTCTTTAACCAATACTACAATGGCTTGATTACTATAGCTTTATAGTAAATTTTAAGATGAGGTATTATGAATCCTACAACTTCATTCTTCTTTTTTAGAATTTTGATGGCTATTCTAGGTCTTTTGCTTTTCCATATAAACTTTAGAAACTCCTTGTCTTTATCTACAAATTAACTGCCAGGATTTTGACTGAAGTTGTGTTGAATCCATACATAAACATGAGAAGAATTGGCATCTTAACAATATTGAGTCTTCCAATTCAAGAACACAAAATATCTATTTATTAGATCTTCTTCAATGTCTTTTATCAGAATTTTGTAGTTTTCTGCATATAGATTTTATACATATTTTCTTAGATTTATACACGTTTTTAATTTTTTGGGTGCTATGGTACATTGAATTGTTTTAAATTGCAAATTTTAATTATTCACTATTGATTCATAGGAAAGCAACTGACTTTTGCATATTAACTTTATATTCTGCCACACTACTATAGTTGCTTGTAAGTTCCAGGAATTTTTTATTGATTGTTGGGGGTCTTTTAAATAAACAATTCTGACATCTGTGAAAGAGACGGTTTTGCTTCTCCTTTTTTGATCTGTGTATGTGTGTGATTTTCTTGTCTTATTGCATTAGGTAGGATTTTCAGGATAATTTTAAATAGGAGTGGTGAGAGAGGTCATCTCTGAGGAGATCAGGCCATCTTAGCTTAGGAGGAAAGAATCTCAGCCTTAGGTATAGTAGATGTGGGGTTTGTGGGTTTTTTGGGGTTTTTTTTTTGCCATTGTTCTTTATGAGCTTGAGTTAAGTTCCTCTTCTATTCTTAATTTATTTGTAGTTTTAATAATGATTGAGTTTTGGATTTTGTGAAATGATTTTTTGGCACAAATAATATTATACTATAATTTTTCTGTTTTAGAATGTTGATGTGGTAGATAACTTTGATTGATTTTCAAATGTTGAACCAGCTTTGCATACCTGGAATAAATACTACTTGGTCATAGTGCATAATTCTTTCCATAAATTGTTGTATTTGATTTGCTAATATTTATTGAAGATTTTTGCATCTATATTCATAACAAATATTGGTCTTCTGTTTTCCTTTCTTGCAATGTCTTTATCTTTTAGTTATTACTGTAATGTTAACCTTATAAACTGAGTTAAGTAGTATTCCCTTTGCTTCTATTTTCTGAAAGAGATCACAGAAACTGAAACTGGTATATTTTCTTCCTTAGATGATGGTTATAATTCACCAGTGAACCATATAGACATTCCATTTTCTTTTTTGGAAAGTTATTGATCACTGTTTAGATTTCTTTAATGTTTATAGGGCTATTCAGATTTTTTATTTCTCCTTTTATGAGTATTGGTAGTTTATGTCATTTAAAGACTTGGTCCCAGTTGGATGTTGTTGTTTTACTCACTTAAAATCTGCGATTTCAAACCATTCACATCTAAAGTAATTATTGATGTAGTTTGGTTTATATTTGTCATGTTTCCATTTTGTATTCATTGCATTTGTTTTTTTTTTTGTCTTTTTCTCCTCTTTTTTTTTGTCTTCTGCTTTAATTAAGCACTTTATGGTTCTTTTAATCTCATCTCTTAGAGTGTGTGTGTGTGTGTGTGTGTGTGTGTGTGTGTGTGTGTGTGTATAATACTTATTTAAAAAATATTTTTAGTAGTTGTAAAGAAGTGGTAGATTTTCTCTCTCCAAATTTTCTCTCAGGTAACGCATGGGTTTTTAACGTAAACCAATTCCATGATCCTACCTATAAACTTGCTGTGTAGAGGAAGTAGTAAAAAGAAGGAAAAAATTTAGAATTCTGTCTGTGGTGGCAGCAATAGCACCTTGTGTCTAGAGGCAGGGATACTAGCGGTATTATACAAAGTACAGGAATAGCAGTGTTTCAATGATGGTGGCATAGAAATTCTAACAGAATATTATCAGTGGTGAGGTACAATGTCTCATATACACACTGGTGGTTATCCTGGAATCTGTGGTGGTATCTAGTCATTTAGTTCATCCACGCTAGTGGTAGTAGTAGCAGTGACATTTTCACCAGATTCTACTGATGACATAATTTCAACTGAAATTTCTGTTTCTTGGCTTCCATTTCTTTTGGTCTGTTTTCAGACTTGCTTCTTCAGCCTTTGTATTGAATGTGTGAGATTTCTGGTTCTTTTTAGTTACCAAAGTAACTCAAGTAGAACTCTGACTAGAACAGATGGAAGCAGAATTTAAAAATAAAATTTCACCCAGTGAAATTTCCAAAACAAACAAGGAGAAAAAGTTTCAGTCATGCTTCTGAGTTACCTTATATTGATTTTTACAAGAACTCCTTCAATTAATTGCCCCTATACTAATTATGAAGTTTGAACAGCACAATATTAAACTATTTTCAATAGTTTTGCCTACCTAGACTGGGAACTCTGGTGCTCATTCAGCATTAACAAGTCTGTGTTTATAGGTTTGGAATGGGCAAAATTTGGTAGAATATACCTCTGAGCAAACATAAACTACAAGATGTCCAGTAAAGTTTCAGGCACAAGAGGAACTTAATAAATGTTGACTGTCAACATATGTAGGCTAAGGAAAAAAATTAAAACTTTAGAATACACAGGCATTTAATGGAGGGAAATTATGTTAATATGTTTTAAATATACAAAAGGCACTTTAAAAAATATGTAATATGTCCTCTACTTTTTAAGATTTATTTCAAACTTCCCTTCAACTCTCTAGTGAGTACTAACTGTGTTCTTGTTGTCAACCACTTCTTAGTCCTTGTCATTATAGGTTCAACAGCTGCAAAGGTGAAATGTTTTGACAACTATTGAACATCATATATTTTCTACTGTGGATCAGCATGGATTTTTTTTAGCTTCTTCAGATGGTTCTGTAACTGAGTTATATTTGGAAGTTTCCCAGTATGGTGCAAAAGCCTCAGAGAGAGAGGAAGTTTATAAACTGCAATTGTACAAGAAGAGAAAAGGCCAGCTGCTCATCCTGAGTGATTCTTCTTTGAGCTTTTGTGTTTTCCCAGCTAGGCCTTTCAAGCTTCCTATTTATAAATTTATCTTTAGTGTACCGAGTGGTGACGAAGATTTGAATTGGCCAGCATATTTTCATTCAACACGCTGAAGAGAAGTCATTTAAAAACTGAGATAATATATCAAGGGGAAAAAAAAAAAACAAAAGTGACAATAAGAGAAGATGAGGGAAAGGAGCATCCTTGACTGGATTCTTACAGTCACAACATTTTAACCTATCTATTCACTTTACTGAAAATATGTTCTCATATCCCTGTCTGGTTTACACAAAAATCTATAAGTTAGAAGAACTGTTAAAATGTTTCCACATCTGTAACATTTTGAACTTTCAGTGAACGTTCTACAGAAAATTATAATTTTTTCTCTTGAAGGAAATTAAAAAATAATGTGTGAAGATCTTTTTAAAAATATTTAGTCAATTGCTTTTGAACTTATTTTATGACCCAGTTACATATCAATAAAATAGATAGGAAAATTATATCACATAATTACTAAAAGTTATTCATTATTAACTATAGTAGTCAGCTTTGGCAGTCAACCAATTTAATGAAAAAGATACCTCAGGTTATTTTTAAAATATAATATAGAGTTTTCCATTTCATTGACAGCTGTGGTGACATTTGCAAACTCCAAAACTGAATTATGCCAGCTCTGCCTACACATTTGGAATGATCTATGGGAAGGTTAGTTCATGGGTGACAAATTCTCTTTCCAATACTGTATGGAGTAATATCAAGTGCCACCTTCTATTAAATTTGTTTCCCTAGTCAGAGTGCATCCTATTGTCTACCCTTCAATTTAGCTATTTATGGAAATGGAAAAAAAATTTTTTTAGTTAGATAGGTCGGTTAATATTACTTATTATTCACCAGGCATCGCTCTATGCATTTCACATATATTAACTGATTTGCTCCTCACAACAGCCCTAGAGAATAGATTCTGTAATTATTCTCATTTTACAGATGTGAAAATTGAGGTAAAAAGAAGCAAAGTAATTTGGCCAAATTTATAACATATGTGGCAGAGAAAAGATTTGATTTCCAGAATCTGTATTCTTGACCACTGTATTTCAATTGTCTCCATTTTAAAAATTAACTTTGTGAGAATTTCATTCAATTTTGATTTGTTTCAAATACAGTACCATGTTTTTGTCCAAGAATATTATTTACTATATTTTGATCTCAATTCGCCTCTGTAACTGATTCACAGTTTTATGACACTCCACATTAGAGGGAGGCACAATATAGCCAATCCTAGGGCTTTGCTATTAAAGCAAAAGATCAATGCATCATCTAGGAATGTATGTGGCTATGTGTGACAGGGAGCCACAAATGACTCGATTAAACAAGATGCTTACTTCTTACTCATGAAAAAGATGAGTGGAGGTTGGCAGTCTAGCTTTGGTGTGATGGCTTCACAAAATCATCAGGAAACTTTCTAGATTGCTGCTCTGCTTTCCTAGGAAGTAGCTTTTTATCTCATGCTCCAGGGTGTTGCTCAGGTTCCAGCCATCACTAGCAAAAGAAAAGGAAAAAAAAAAAAGTCAATAAAGAAGATTTACTGGGAGCTTTAACACTTCACTTCCTTTTGCATACTCTCAGTCAAAAATTAGTCATATGGACACATCTAGCTTCAAGGGAGCCTGGACAATGTATTTTTTATTTACACACCGATGTTCCCAGTTAGAACTGGAGATTCTATTAACAAGAGAGAGCAAATAGAGAACAGGTATTAAGGAATGTCTAGTAATTTCTGCCACATCCAGAACAGAACTCTGAGTTTTCATTTGTATCTTGGGAAATGGTGAATTCTACAATCTTCCTTAATAACTAAATTCATTAACTTAGCATTCTCTTCTTTTAAGTATAATCAATTCCTTTGGTTATATCTCCAACATTCTACTTCTTAAATCTTTATGCAGTTGAAAGACAATTCAAGGCACAACTATCAGTATGACTACTATTATTCTCCCTCCTATCATTTTCCCTGCCAGTCTTTCCACTATGCTTTTGAATGAGGGAAACCTAACTTTTTTCTAGTGATTTCTGCTTCTTCCTCTTCCTGAAGCTAACATTGCCTTGAAATCGAAACATTTCTTAAAGAGCTTTCCAATGAAGGGCCACTTTTTCTCTTCCCACTGATTCACAGAGAAGAGGAGAAGTTGAAATATTCCTTCTTTGCATTTATTCCTTTGTACTATCAGATGACTATACCTCGCAGTCTACAAAACTCATTGCTGTGCCCTATTCATCATCCAGAAAGCTCCCCACCTTCTTCAATGACATTATCTGGCAGTAACTCACTCTCCTGGCTCTCTACTTTTCTCCTCTCTATCATGTCTCCAGAGTGCCTTCTTGCTTGTCATGGGTTTTTAGACATTGAGACATTGGAATGGCATTGAACTAGGAAGGTGCTGGGCAATGTTGTAATTTGGGGAAGAAATGTGACTTAAGTAAGTCTTGATATACACTTTTTAAAATAGGTTCAAAAAGTTGCATGCTCCACCCTGTAAATCTGTAAAAACTGCATTTATTCTTTAACAAAAGGACAATACTTAATTTTGTGAGGACTAAAATTATATGCCCTCAGAAACTTTGCAGTTGGATATCATTTCATTAAGAACAGAACAGCCTACGCTTACATGAATGATCTGAGTTTCTGTTGCATAGAAGCAGTCCTGCAGAGTTCTGGATAAGGAATTTCCAGACACAGGATTTCATATTTATCTGAACATTATATTTTCCAACAAAACACAACCCTGAATCTACTTTGCACTCTAGGAATAATACTAACATTTTTACACATAGATCTGCTTTACTTTGAGCCAAACACTACTTAATAAAATGATCTAAAATCCTCACTTCTCTACTCCCAACCCCAAATTCTATAAAAACCTTATTTATTTTTTTTGTTTGAGGAGAGGCATTCCATTTTCTTTTTTTTTGTAGGGATTCTTCCCTTATTGTAATAAACCCTAATTTTTTTAACTTTAGGTTGGTCTCAGGAGTCCTCAGACAGGCTATTATAAGCCCTATCAGGGCACTAAAAATCCTGAGGTTAATAAGGTGTCATAGATTTTGTGAGCTAATTCTATTTATTTAGACTAAGACCCCCAAGGTATCAAAGCTAATAATCTGGCAAGTCCTAATGTGAGTAAAAGTTTGCACGCAAGAATTGTAAACACAGAAGAAGGAAATTATAGTGGTAAGTACTTAGAGTTTGGAGTTACACAGATATGGATTTCTCTCTTGGCTTTAGCCATTAAAATTTATGCCATTGGTTGTTACTTAATCTTTAAATTTTATTTTTCCTCTCTATAAAGTGGGAAATAACACTTACAGTGTTCTTGTAAGGATAAAATGTAATTTGTCTACCAAAGGCTTGGCATATGCTGCACTCTCAATGAGTGATAAGTGTTATTGTTTGGTACGGTGCACTTCATTTATAGTCAAAGAGATTTGGACTCAAATCTCCATGTTTCTATTTATAGCTTTTAAAATATATTAGGCAGTTTACTCTATCTCTCATGGCCTTGTATGAAAAATGAGAATAAGAATACAAACTTGACAGACTTGTGTTATTAAGTGTGATAACATAATAAACATATCCAGTATGATATCTAGTAAACAGTAAGCATTCCATTAATACCAGTTTTTCTTTTCCCTCTACCCTTGTTTTATAGATATGCTTTAAGAAAATTGAATAGAATATAGTTTGACGAGGGTAATATTTCAGTTAATATGCATGTGTCATGTGAGTAGGTCTGTTTCTCCTGCTTTTTACCAGGTAATATGTCCTAGCTATCATCTGGGTGGGTACTATTATATAACTGAGCAGTCATATGTGCATGCACACACTTCTTGACCCAGTATCCATCAGAAAAGTGTTTCTGAGTCTTCTGATAACTATACACATGTGTGTGTGTTGGGGGTAATAGTGATAGTGATATTCTCCTAGTAATTTCAGATATCAGTTAATCTCTGTTCCACAAAGCAAGGACAGATAAATTAGCCATTAGAAATGTTTAGCTTTTGATTCAGGGGTTCTGGTAATAAATATAAATTGCAGAAACACAGATAGAACAGTGGATACAGTGCCCTAGTCCAACTATTTTTGTCCTTTGCACTAGCCCTGTGAATATTCTCTTTCTCTTTTTAGATCCTTTGTTTCACATATTCTAACTTCCTCTGGTACCAGTGACCTAAGACCCCTCTCAGAATTTACAGTTTCAAATGCTCTCTGTTTTATACAAAATCTGGCATTTTCTGTGAATTAATGTTATTTGTGTGTGTAAAGCTATTTAATATATCTTGAAATTAAAATTCATTGTTATAAGTTGGAGCAAAAATATCAACGTCCTCCTTGCAACCAGATATCTTATCTATTTTTGTGCCTCAAAGTTTCCTTTCCATTCTTAGTTTTCTCTGTTTTGTTTTGCTTTGTTTTTGAAGCTAGTAAGCTCTTTAAAAAGCAAGAAAACAAACAAGGACATAGGCCACTGATCACTTTAGGTCATTCATTCCTAATTTGTGGAAGCGGTTTTGATTCCAAGGTATCTTTCAGATACCAAAGAAATTAAGAATAATTTGAGAAAAAAATCGATCTTGTTACTATATTCTATAAAATAGCCACTCTAATTCAGAATAATAGAAGAAATGTTTGCAAGTGGGGTTTTGTCCGATTACTTCAAAGTATTAAGTGTTTAGTTTATGGAACATCTCCATTTTATACTATAGTCTGTGAGATTATTTTCCAAGGAGCCATTCTTCAGAATTCTAAACATTCTAGGAATATTTCTATAAGCAATCCTTACCCAGGAACATACTAGAGATGCTCCCAGTCTAGGATGCCTTTATTTTTATTTTTTAAAAATAATTTTATAATGTTGGTGTTTCAAGTTCAAATGGTACAAAAGGATAGACCTTAGAAATTCCTCACCCCTTGTTTCTCAATATGAGCAGTGTTACTAGATCAAAATCTTACATATCTTTGGGGGCCACTTTAAACTTAATTCATGGCCTGAGATTCTTCAGAAAATCCAAATAAATTTAAAGTTTGGTTGCAAACTCATATTAAACCTAATGAAAATTTATACTCTCAGGGAAGTTTTTTTTCACTCTGAAATCCATACCAAGGCTTTAATTCTCTAGTGAGTGGCTGATGTTTTCTTCCCCACTCCCCTGCAAACTTTTGTGCTTCTGGCTTTATGGAGGAAAGGGACTAGAAGAGATGAGTTGTTCTAATAAGTTCCAATCATAGAATGTGTCTTTTTATTTTTCTTTACTTTCAAGATTCATAAGATGAGGAAAAACTAAACTTGACTTTATGTGGTTCAACAAATGGGTTTTAAGTGTACATTGACTCTACTACTTCACTTAATTCTGTGTCCCTACCATTGTTCTTAGTTTAAATTCCTTTTTCTAGCTCATAAATTCATGCAATAAGATTTGTTTACAGATATTTCTCTAGCAATAAACACACACATATGTGTGTGTGTATATGTATGTATGTATATATAGTCAGAAGAAGAGATGTATCCATTTCTGCACTCCCGGTTGCTGGAAATGGAAATTTTCCCTATTAATTCTTGACCCTTGCATCTATTCATAGAGAAGTCTTTCAGATCCAAGTTTCAGAAAAAAGCAACTTGCTTGATTCATTGAGTAGAATTAAGGGTAGTTTTATGGTATAATAACATTGTTTTTTTGTGTGTGGAAGGAAAGGAAATAATTCTTCACCCTTTTTATACCACCTTATCCTTTCTTTTGTTTCTTCCTTGCTATTTTATTTCCCTAAAGATTGAATTTTAGTCTATACTATATTCCTCCACTTTTGAAGGCTGTTATTCAGTGGCTTCTATTTTAGAATATTTAAGGATTATTAGTGGCTCAAAATCTTTCTGCTTAATCTTTTATTCTTGACACATATTTTAGCATTGTATTCATAATAACTCACAATTTTAATTCACATTACTATTTGTTTATGCTTAGTTTTTGAATAGCATATGATAGCAAAGACGATAAAATCAATTTTACAGGTGCAGTTTTTGCTTTGAAATATGTTGTAATGTTATATTTAAAAGCAACTCATTATTAGTTCATATAAATTTTAATTTAATTTTAAGGAAAATAAATATACATTGAAGAAATTTATAGGTAAACATCAAGAAGGAATAAAAATATCTGGTAAGACTCAACCTAAAATGTTACTAAATTTTTGTCTTCTATGTTTCTTATTTTTAAACAAATTTTTATTTAAATGCTGAAATCATTTAGTATATATCATTTTTTGCTTGCTTAAAAATAAAGTGTACAGTGTTATTGAATATCTTTCACAGTCCTGGTTTAATTGTTGTATTGTCTGCTACTACATGCATATAATTCTTAGTTTCTTTTAACCAAATTCTTCTTGTTGGAGATTTACAAATAAGTATTTTAGGTACTACTGATGTAATAATATTTTGTACTTAAATAATTTACACATCTCTATTTCCTTAGAATAAATATTTAGAAGTAGAATTCCTGGGTCAAAGGAAATTTTAAAGTTTTCAAAATGTTATACCTGTAATTATTCCCCAGAAGTGTAGCAGAATTCACATTTTCTTAAATATGTACTAGTAACAATGGATATTAAGATTAAAAATTATCCTCTAGCTAACTGTGGGTGTTATTATCAAGGTACGTTATTTTAATAATTTACCCAAACAAGAAACTGCGGCAGAAGTTTCAAACTTACTTCATAATATCACCTCCAAAGGCTCTGAGAATACTTCATGAAACAATCCTTTGTTTAAGATATATAGCATTTGAAAGAACAGTGCTCATCTTTTTAACTCTCTTCGCCTCCTTCCTGCTCTTGTGTACATTTTTCAAATGCATTCAACCATCATCATAGAGTCCTTACTATTCATTCCATTTGTCTGGACTTCAGCAGTTTGAAAAGTTCAAAATGTTTAGTATAAACTGATTTTTTCATAAGTATTTTTATATAATTTTCATCATCTCAGTACAGTTTTGTTTACTCATTATGTGGCATTTAAAAACTTAGGCTCTTGAGTTCTGCCTGGGTTTATACTTCTGTCTCAAACAATTACTGATAGTAAACCTTGGGCAAATTACTGGATTTTTCCGTGCCTGGGGTTCTGATAACGTACACGCACAAGAATTGTAGACTGCCCATTTTATTAACATAAGTTTCATATACAACAATGGAAAATACTGGCAAAAGCTGGCTAAAAATATCTTGGCTTAGGTTTAAAGATGAAGTGAAACTAGGAAGACGTCTTTCTCCTTATGTTCTTAAGAGTGTGTAAATGATGAGAGAGATTGAGAGAGAGAAAAAAAAGAGAGAGAGAGAGAGGAGGGAACAAGAACTGGCCTTTTTAAGAGCAGATTCAGAACCATGAATTACAGTAGTGAGGATGGCATCCACACAGCGACAGATGAGAACGTCCAGGATGACAGAGACAGAAAGTTCAGAAAGAAACTGAGCATGAGAGATGCCTTTTTAGAGAATGGTGTCTCAGCCACTGGTGATATATATAGTCCAGTGAATATGTCAAGTTCTGCTCAATAAGATTGGCTACTATTGCCATGAGAAGGTGCAAATAAGTGTACTGGGAGGCTAGACATATTCTCTCCAATGCAGCCTCAAGAAGTTCAGAAAAGTTCTCCCTTCTGTGGCCTAAGGCTAAAACATGAGAAGGAACTATGTGCCTCACTTTCCCTCACTACAAGAATTTATAATTTAGTTTTGAAAGATTATAATCTCATGAAAGCCTTGGCATAGCTGTCACAGAATGTTACTGTTAAATATGAACATATTAAAAATTCTCAGCCTGTTCTTTGTACTGAGACAATACAAAAAGTCATGAATGGTGCAAGGTTCAGAGTGATGTTTTCCTATGACTTTTGTGTAGCTTAAAGTTTGCTGGTGTTTAATTTCTGCTGCCATGGAAACTGTCCTGACTAGCAGAGACTCTCAGTGATTTCCTGCAGGCAGAGTGACAACATATCTAAAAAGAGTGATACTGTCTCAATTACCATCAATCAATATTTATTGAACTCTAGCAGCCTGTCTTGAGCCACATTAGAAGATAACACTGAGATTTGCCCCCAGCTTGTGCATGGTTGAACTGAGACATGGGAGGTCAGACGGGTGAAGCAGAGCGGCTCCAGCATATTGCCCAAAATTAAGCTAATAAATTCTGTAGAACTAGGGATTTCATGATTGAATCACTAGAGTTTTTTGTGAAAATTTAAAAACACTCTAAATATAAAGGTGCAACCGTAAGAATTTAGGTTCCATCTGAAATTGTAACATCGGAATTACTTACTTTCAGAATATACGTTTGACAGATTCATTTTTCTTAATGTTCCTTCTATTCTTTTCTACTGGTTAATACTTTAGATTCCTATTTTATGAATACCTTTCTGTATTTCTTCAGTCTTTGTTATTTACCAGGTGTTTTACAGAACCACTCAGCACAAAGCATCTACACGTCAGGGTAAAGTTTCTGGATCAACTCATTCTGTTGGAATTCATGTCTTAATTATTTTGTCTCTGTCATAAGTCGTTTCCTCACCTCTTCACCCTCTTTTTCTGTACATGGCCAGTTTGCTGGAACAAAGGATCCCTAGGCAGCCTCAGATGTGCCCTTTAATCTTTGTTTAAAGTTTCTTCCTTTCTGAACTTGTAATAGCTCTTGGAGTTCACATCCCTTGGCTTTACTGCTTTTTCTGTTTCTGCTCCTATAAGTAAACAAAAATTAAAGTAAAATAACATCAAAACCCAATATCATGCTCTTCTCCCACACTGCTCCTTTTGTCTAGAATTTTCTTCCCTTTACTGGCTTTATCTTCTTGTTCCTAACTATTCTGATTCTATAAGAGTTAAATTAAAATGCCTCCTCCTCAGTGAAGCTATCTTCCATTTCCTAATACCTAGTTAGGCACACCTCCTTGTTTTCACTACACATAAAACAATAATTTAGTTATAGTATATAACCCCTTATATTGTACTTATTTAATATCTTTCTTTGCATTTCCCTGAGAGCTCCCTGACTAAAGTGGCTGCATCTCATGTATCTTGGTTTCTTCTGCTTTAAGCTAAGCAATTAATACCAATATAGATATGTTTATTGACATGAATGAACCATAAAATACAAGATTTACCAAAGAAAACAAACCCACTCTCTGTAATTTTACTGTTTTGTTCCTTTAGAGTAATGTACTACTTTACATCTGTAATCTAGGAACTGGAATTAAAAATCTCACTCTTGTTGTATGTCAGAATTTGATACATTGTGAACCAATGTTAGTTTATATTAGTTTATATGAAGTCAGTTTATAATGTTAAGTTAAAATTGTTAAACACTCACTAGATAACACCTGGATCCACCAAATGGTTTAATGATTCCAATTCTTGGCAGACAAAAGTAACATTTGAAGAAACTGCAAAATACCACTGTTGCATCCATAAAGCTTTATGACAAATATGCTGTTGCATTTTGGTTTTTATGGAGAAAAGAAGGTTTTGGTGCTAGAGAAGAGTTAATCTTTTGAGACATTCTCCTAGCATCTGAATGACTACATTTTTAGTTATTCTTCACAATAAGCTTATAGGTAGGTTTTTGAAACCTAGTTATCATTTTCATTTTTCAAATGAGGAAACTGAAAAAAATAATGTACATGTGTTCATCTGTGGAAACTTATTAATTAACATTTTAATGGTATTATGATATTCTCTGCTATAATATTGTATTGGTACCATTACCATTTCATTAGTTTTTTTAAAAATTCACTTTATTGTTCTATGATATACAAAGAGCAGTACATATTTAATGTCCACAATGTGATCAGTACAGGATAAGTAGTCACTTGTGAAACTGTCACCACCATCAAGGCCATAGACATATTCATTACTTCCTAAAGCTTTCTCTTATCCATTTTATTGTTATTATGTATATGTTTTTTGTGTGTGTGTGCGTGGTAAGAATATACCATAAGATCTATCCTTTTAGAAAATTTTAAGAATACAGCACAGTATTGTTAGCTATAGGCACTAGGCTGTTAGATCTCCACAACTTACTAATTTTGCATAACTAATATTTTGCATCCTTTGACAATCACCTCTTCATTTCTCCCTTGCCTCAACCCTTAGCAATCACCATTCTACTTTCTGCTTCTACGAGTTTAACTATTTCATATCCCATATATAAATGAAGTTGTGCAGTATTTGTCTTTCTGTGTCTGGCTTATTTCACTTAGCATAATGTCCTCCAGGTCCATTTACGTTGTCACAAATGGCAGTGTTTCCTTCTTTTATTCTAATGTTGAATAATATTCTATTGAATGTATATACAACATTTTTAAATCCATTCACCTGTCAATAGATATTTAAGTTGTTTCCATATCTTGGCTATTATTAATAATGCTGCAATGAACACTTGAGTGCAGGTATCTCTTTGAGATCCTGATTTCAGTTCCTTTTTACCATTTCGTGACTAGAACAGAAAAGTAGAAAGTTTAAAATCATTGTCTGAGTTTGAAATTATATATTTTACACTTGGGATCATTTGAACCAAAGAGCCACACAACATAGAAAAAGGCAGCTTCCTCCACGTAAATTGGCACTTAATGGTGCTGTTGCAAAGATTGGTTGAACAGGATAGTAGAAAGAAATAACATATTGCTTTTCAAAATGTCTTATATGCAATTTCATTATGTATTTGTGAAGTGTTGTGAAACTCTAACATAACAACTATATTAAAATAAACATATTTTAATATAAAATTTAAGCAACTTAAAATGGGAAGTTATTTGCTATTTTGGCTTATTTACACCATTTTCACCCTTCACCTGGATAAGTTAACTTGATATTTCATAGTTTGCTGATAAGAAGCAAAGCTAGCACCCAGAAAAAAAAAATCAGAAGTAGAAATTAAACCTCAGTTTCTAATCTGTTGCTTAGTTACGGAGCCGTGCTGTTTCCATAGTATATTTGTGCTACAATCAGTAGCTCTGGCATTTACATTTGTAACCTTATCTTCATTTTGGTTATTTTTCATAATAGTGCTAAAATATTTAGACCATTGCATTCAGTCAAATGATATCAAGCCTCTAAAAAATTTACCTTTAATTTTAAAAATCCTAAAGTCATTCCCCAAAAAAAAGTTTTAGCAAAATTTACAAATAGGGATAAAAAAATGTTCCTAATGTTGCATTTCTTAAATCCTAAATGAAAGATAGCATTTAACACATAGCTATTAATATTGACTTATAAATGTAGCCTTTCAGATCATTATATTCTCTTGTTAAATATCTTCAAGCACTTTGAAACATATGTTTGCTGAATGAGCATATTTTTAAACATATTGGAAGCACTTGTCACCATATTTTACTAATAGGTTCCACTATGTTTTATTGCCATGAGGACCCAGCTGGTTCTTTCTCTGAAACCTGCCAGAAGATTCATTATGGAGCCCTTTCTCTTAATGCCTTTGTTCTCTTTCTTTCAATTATATAATTCTTTAGCATAGGCCATCCTTTTATTGACCATAGGTGGTATTAAGAATTTGATGATTTGAACAAAGGACTTTTTTTCTCCTTTTCTAAAATGGTTCCTAAACAAGAATAGTTATATTTTAGAAAAAAAAAGGGAGAATTAACTTTTTAAAAAATTATTAATCTCAGAGGTCAAAGAGGGAACATGACAGTTGCATGTAGCAGATACTCAAGGTCCAGCATCATCAAGCTGTGACTGGTAAGCAATGGTGTGATTGAGAGAGGAAAAGACAATACACTGTAATATAAAATAGAAGTTTTCTTATGGTCAGTTTTGAACTATAAAAATAAGAAATATTTTTATAGTGCTGTAAATGTCACTAAAACTCACATTACTAAAATCTTAATAAATTTTAATAAAATTTAATATCACAAAAATAATCAGCCAAAGAAGGTAAAATTTATTAATAATCCTGTATTCATTCAATCAACAAATACCCAAGAATGTCTACTATGTCAAAAATTGTCTTAGATTTGAGCATGAAGTTCTGAGTGAGCTGGACAAAATCCCTGGCCTTAAAGAGCTTAGCTCATAGCTATATTTGACATTATATTTTGATTTTTCGTGTCTTTGTCAATATTTATATTTTCACAGTTGTTGACATTTCTAAAGATACCTGTAGTCTAAAATTTAAAAGGGGCATTGACTTACATTCAATTTATTATCTACAATTTTGTAATGATCTCTTGTAATCTCTTTTCCATGCCAAGAGGGGTTTTTGTCTGTACTATTCAGCAGAGTATTTCTTCTGGATCTAAGAAATAAGAAAAAAATTTTGCAGAAAAAAAAGAATTAAAAAAGCGTGATCATATTTACATTGAACTTAATATCAAGAAATGCTAATGATGAGTGTATTTTCATTGGCCTCTTCTTTAAATTCTTGATTTTCAAGGCTAATGTTCAAATCTAGGAGACTCTCCCTCCCATCTTCTAATTCTTTAGGATAAGATTCTGAAAGGGAACTTTAAGATTTAGTCAAAATATCATAGCAGGATATCTGACAAATATACATTTTTGTTCAGATTTTAAGTATCTCCTGTAATGACAAACTCATTACTATTTTTTTTTTTTTTGGAGTGTATTTTTTGGAATGGATTTTTTTTAACAATGCTCTTGCTACTGTGGAAATTATTGAAGGATTTATAGGCAAATAAGCCAATAAATAAAGAAAAAAGTGATAATACCACCACAGAGAGTTATCTGTTAGTCTCATGATGCTTGTTTAGATTATTGAGTAGAATGTCAAAAAAAAACCTGTCCTCAAGACACTTTTAATCTACTTAGAAAATTAAGGTGCATATGCCATAAAGATATAAGACCCCAGATATTCTGTGACAGTAGAAAAGATAATTAGTACCAATTCCATTGGGTTACACTGACCAGTTAATACCTCACTTACTTTTAAGGGCTGAATAAGAATTAAGCCGGTAGATCTTTGAGGACAATCAAATTAGTGTAGAAACAGAGTAGAGAGAATATACAATTTTTTTCAAGAAAAATAAGAATGCTGTGGCATATGATGGGGAGGCAAGGATTGGAGTATAGGTTATAGACATCATTTTATACGTGCTATTGAACTTAAACGTATAGATAATAGAGAACTGGTGAAAGTTGTTGAAGACAGAATGATGAACACACATGTAAAATCAATTACTATAGAGCTACACAAAAGTTTGGGTTGGAGGTAATAAATCTAGGTGTGTGGTAGTGCTAGTAGAAATAACATATGGATTATATTCATGTACAGATTAGTAAAGAAACAAAACATGAGGTTAGAGAGATGTCAACTGAGCATATTTAATGAATTTATTCAGTCAGCTAGAGGGAAATAGGAAAATCACAATGAACCATTACTTCCTTTCAACAGGATTTTAAAAATGAAATAATAGTAATGACATCATGGGAGAAGGAGTATGTTAATTAACATCTCCTTAGCTCTTTCCTGTTTTCTTTACACATTAGCTTTCTTAACACAGTAACTAGGAATTGGCAAGCTCTACTAAGATTAACATTGTTCTTCTGACCTTAAACTGAACATTATATTAAAAGTGTCTGTTCCAGCCAGTAAAACGAGGCAGCTAGACAAACAAATGATTCTTAATATTATTGATCAAATGGCATACCCTCTAGTCTTAAAGAATCATTAATTATCCGTTCTGGAGACAGCCTTGACATTTTCTTCAAATAGACCGCTCATATACTAATTAGTATGCAAAATGGTTTCTGACATTTGGTAAAAACTCTATTTAAGTGGACTATACTCAGTGGCAACTCAGCCAGGTGGGGAACTACAAGGTATCATTTAATCACATTTTAAAACATACATAGTTGTCACAAGTGGCATGTATGTTTTAAAATGTTGATTAAATGATAACTTAAATAAGTAAATTAAAAAAATGTTTTTAAATAAAACATACATAGTGATGGAGACTTAAATAAAGCTTTCGATGGCTGTCATTTTATTTTAATCCTCAAATTTATTTTAAAATTTATCATATACTATCCATTATCATGCTAGGATTGTGAATAGAGGATAAATTTACTAAAATACATATCTGTCAATTGATAATTTATACAAGAGCACTAGAAAACAATGCCTTTCTGTATTAGAATTATAAAATAAGCATGTCAATTTTTAAAAAGTTGATCAACATTTTCGTGTTTGTTTGAGCTGTCTTTTTTGAGAAACGGTTTTGATTTATTGCATATGGTATAAGTGATACTATTTTATATGAAAGGGAAGGAATCGTGTAAACCTCACAGAAAGTAAGCTTATAATAAATTGTACATTCAATTGTGAATACAGATAATATGTATAATAGACTTTTTTATATTTTGAAAGTTTCATTCGTTTAGAAAAAAACTCAGTTTTACTGATAATCTAAACAATAAACCATGCCAATTGCAGAAATACTGAAGACCGTTTTCAATAATTATTAACATAATTTTCTTCTTTATTTTTTTCTTATTAAACTTTGATATATTAAAAATATCCACACACTACAAATCCCCATTTATAAAAATGAATGTTTACCTTTTTCATGATAAACACACAGAGATGACATGTGTAGTCTAAATGTTAAATCTTAAATATAATGTACTTTAATAATAGTAAATCTTCCCAGTGTATTTACTACGTGTTAGATACTTTACATACATTATTTTAATCTTTATTACACCCTTATGAGGTAGGCACTGTTATTATCTCTGTTGTATAGACGAGAAAATCGATGCTGACAGAATCTAAGAAAACTGCAAAAGGACACATACAAAGTGGGTGAAGTAGAAGTCAAATCAAACATTACAAGTCTGACTATGGAGTTAATGCTTTTAATTGTCTCCATCATGCCAGTGATATTTTCCTCAAATTCTCATTTCACACTAATAAAGGAATTGGCCTTAATATTCCTTTGAAATAAAAAGTTAAAACATTTTAATTTTATGGACGTTGATAGGCAACATTGTTTTACCAACTGATTTTTTAAATTTGAAAAACATAATTGATTGGCAAAACCTACAAGAGCCACTAATGTTCCTACTGAGATAGGAGAGCAGATGGGACTAGGAGGTGTGTTTCTGTAAAGAAAAATCTTCTTCCAAAATTATTGGTTCATATTAACACAGAAGGCATTTGGGGCTACAATACATTCCTGACCTTTGACCATTTTGTGACATTCCCCAGTAAACTTTTAGGCAAGAACCAGGACCATTATGTGAATCTAAAGATTAATAAGCCAGTACATTATGGATTTTAACAATGAGGCTTTCAAAAGTTACTATCTATGAAAATGCAGTCTCAAAAGAAAATATGTATTTCAAAGAGTCAATTGCAACTTTTAAAATAACAAAAGGAAATCTATTATTTATTTATTATTTATTTATTTATTTATTTATTTATTTAGTAAGTTCTGAAATGAAATGACCTTTAGAGCAAATTGAATTTAGAACCCCATCTCTGAACTAGAATGAAGAAGAATAAATTTGTTTGGTCTTGTTCCCATGGAATAGGAATTTTTTCGGTGGAATCATTTTAGAGAGATCTGAAAACAAACAAGCCCACAAGGAATGAAGAATTACTTTGTCTTATAGTATTTAAAAATATAGCTGTCCCAGAAGTAAAAATAGAAATACAGGTAAGCATTTTCACTTGTATTTAAGTTACATGGCTAAATATTATGACTTGAAATAGCTTTTTTTTTTCTTTTTAAACAAATATATTGATTGTGCATACAGATTTCCAATGATCAACAGAAAACTATGGTAGTAAAAATTAAATCAACTTGGATTTCACCCTCTTTTTTTTCTGAGTTCACTCCCCTTTTCTACTGAAATGTTATCACAGAATTAAATTGGATGTTCCTTCTAGATATATCAAAAAATAAGAACATGGCAAAGAAGAGAATCTAACAACCTAGGACCAGTGATGACAGATACAAGTATATTCTAAGAGAAACAGTAGGCTAATATATCTAGAAGGGTTAGGGAATAGTGGAAAGGCCTTATGTCTTCTTGCAGAGCTGATAACCATGAGGGATTTAAAATTTTCTGCAAAGAGGAAATTAGGGGAAGAGAATTTTGTTTGTTTATGTGTTTTTGGTACACAGTATTAAGTGAAGATATATAGAGATGGAGAAGTTTGAATCTGTGCTCTGTCTGGCTTTCTGAACTGGTTTTGAGACCCAATGAGGAAGACCAAAAGCTGGAGAAACCGATTCAGAAAAAAATTCCAATTAGTTCTCCCCTGGGGCCAGATGACAATATATGCCACAGATTGGAGGCAGATACTTGACTTTGCCCACTTCAGACTGCACCTAGAGCCGCTCTACCACCTCCAAGGCCACCATCTTATGGAAACAATGCCCTATACACAGGTGTGGTGGCAATAGCGAATTTTCTCAAGGAGCTTTAAGAGTAAAGAACAGCATCAACGAAAATCAGTAGCAAAAAAACAAAAGATGGATACCACGGTTACCTAATTTACAGACTGATTTGGCAGACTGTGATCACATGTGAGGAAGCTCTGGGGTCTTCTAGAGGTAACTAAGACAAGAGGACCCCACACAAGGCTGAGGATTCCACATAAGCTGGTGGGAACTAGAAGAGAAAAGGCAAAGTGTTAATTTTAATGTAAACTGATTGCAGTAAATCATTCAACTATGCATAATGGGAGATTTTGAGACACTTCTATATTCCATATATATATATATAAAAATTAAAATTTTATAATTTTGTATACTATTTTTTTCCCTTATCATTAACTGTTCTCCAAAACCATGGTTTTTGCTGGTTATGTAATATTCAATTGTATGGATGTATAATTCTCTTACTCTCAGTTTTTGGTTTTATTTTGATTTCACTGTTTCTAGTTATATAAATGATATTCATATATTGTATAATTTAAGAAGTAGTTTTTGTATACAGCTATATATTTTAAAATCTTAATATTATCATGCCAAGTACAGACACTTACCTTTTCCCTATGACAAAACTTGCTAAGTCTCACAGCTTGGATAGCGGAGTTGGTACTGAAACCTCTGGGCTCTGACAAATAACTATGCATGTTTCCCTAACAACATGCTTTTTCTTACATGAATGAACTAAAAGTAAATCTTTATAAATGTAAGGAAACAATACTGGATACCTTCAAGGCTAAACAGGTGATGGGTATTAAGCTATAGAAGTATTAACACTCTTAAAGGCATGGGAAATCAATTAAACACACACACGCATTTACAATATACAAAAACAAACACAGATGCACAGTGCCCAAACCTCACACGAGTGCACATTCTTGCAATGCAACCTCAGCATGATGGCATTATCTCAATGAGTAGGCTGAAGGTATACATTTGTGTCTCTCCCTTTATTTGGGCTACTAAATTAACATAATATAAAAAAATTTATAATTTACTTACATAATTTTCTTCCAACTTTATAACTGGTATAGTTTAGGAATGCAGACTTTTGTAACGATATATTTGAAAATGTGTTCACTGAGTTTTATAACTTACTTTTGTGAATTATTATGTAATAGACATTTCTGTGATTAGTTCTTGGAAAATTTGTTCTGTAAATCAAGTTGTATACCCTTTATTGTAAAAAAAAACAGTTATATAACAAAAATTAGTCTTTCTTTTCATGTTCACTCAGGAAAATTATCTCTTTCAAGATGCAACGTGGTAATCATTTTATCTGAAATGTCTAGTGATATCTCCTCCTTCCAAGTCTAATATATGATTTTTGTTCTGCTCTTATACATACTTATGCTCAAATCTTTATTTTTTTAATAAATGGATACAGCATAAGTCTTTAAGAAATAAAAAAAATATATCTGGTTTAGCTTCATATGACTTTAAAATTTTTAGGTGTTTTAAATTTTATTGAGACTTGTTTTAGGGCCTGTGTATGGTCTAATGATAAACATTTTACTCAAGAATACTATGTACTCTGCAATCATTGAGTTTAGTGTATTGTACATGACAATTAAGGGAAGCTGGTTGTGTTATTCCAGTCTTTTACATACCTACTAATACTGTGGAGTTTTTTGTTCTATGAATTACTGAGAGAGAGTTGTTAAAGTCCCCAGCTATTACTGAGGTTTTGTCTGTGTACCCTTCAATACTATCAATTTTTGTTTCATGTATTTTGAAGAATTGTTAATGCATAAACATCTAGGATTGTTACCTCTTCTTGATGTCTTGACTCCTTTATCATTATGAAATGTCCCTCTTTATTTTTTTATTGTCTCTTTATTCTTTTTTTTCCTAACAATACTGGTATATCTACTTGATCTGATACTAATATAGCCACATCAGTTTCTTATGTACAGTGTTTATATGAAAAATCTTTTGTTCACTCTTTTATTTTCAACTTGTCAGTGCCTTTATATTTAAAGTTTTTTCACTAGTATATAGTTGAATGTTGTTCTTTAATAGACATTTAAAAACTCTATCTTTTAATTATAGTGTTTAGTTGATTAACATTTAATATACCTATTTTTATACCTCAGTTTGTCACCATTTTTTTCTATTTCTCCTTTTCTTCTTTTATTTATTGAATTTTCAGCTGATGTTTTGTTTTGTTTTGTTTTGTTTTTTGGTGATTGTCATGGAGATTACTATAAATATCCCTGTAGCCTATCTGTAAATAATATTAGTTGAGCAATGTAGCTAACTTTACAGTAACTCTCCCTTTTCCCCTTTTTGCGTTTTTATTGTTGTACATATTTAACTTCTATTTTTTGTCACAAACACCACTATGTATTATTATTAGTGATTGTCACTGGAGTCTTAACAAAATTTAAGTGTTGGTGTATAGATAGGTTTTTCTTTTTTTAAATGTCTTTTATGCTCAATCACTCTGCCCAAAAGAACCAAGAATCTCTTAAGAGAGTGGTTTTCAATTCTGGTTGTACCTCTTTGAAGAAGATATTGGCTTTGCCATTCTTAAAAGTTCCTTTAATGTTCATACTGTGTGTCTGGAATTAAAAGCCATAAGGGACTTTTAAAGATACCATCTTTGCTTTTTAAGTCTCTAGCAGCCGCTGGCAAATTGTTCTCACAACTCTTTTCAAAACCTTGTGCTTTCCAAATTTTCACAGTAAAATAAATATTTATGATGGAGGAAAATGGTCCTAAACATGTGGTGCTGCTTACCTGATAATGACTTGGCAAATTTATTACCCCTTGCTCATCTTCTTCTTCCCTTTTCTTCTACGAATCCTATGAGCCCTATCTATGGTCTCTGCCTTCAGATTAGAGAGTCAATTGCCGTTAGAGATGTGTATCAGGAAATTCAGTGACACCCTTTGGTAAGGTTTGGAAGTAAATGTTGCTGCAAATAGGTCAGATATGACAAAGATATGCTCTTTGAGGTGTTCAAGTAGACTCTGAGTTTTAATATTCTCAAATTCGAGATCCTCTCAAGCTCAAATATTCAAATTGACAGATTTTTAATAAAACTACATTTTCTCTAAATAGAGTCCTAATTCCTTGCTTAGAAATGGAACCTTGACTTGAAGTCCAGCCTTCATGAGAAGCTAATCCTTCGGCCAAGAACTTTATCACTCAATGAGGGAATAAGACTGAATTCTGCTCTTTTTAATCCCTCACTCACCCCTCAACGCCTATCTCAAACACCAACCCCAGCAGCCCTCTGAGTGCAGGTGTCCTACTATGATGGAGCAGTGTGCCGGTAGACTCAGAATGGCTGCCTGACTTTCAGATTTACTTCTACCCTTTACACCTCTTTCTTCTCTGCATCTGGCCTACTTAATCTCCTCTCTTTACAATGTAACACTCTTAAACCACGTCTGAGCTGGCCCAGTTCTTTGAATACCACGAGTTAGTACATCTTGAACATTAGCGTTCATGCAAATCACTTGGAAAGCACATTTGTTAACGTACAGATTATGATTCTACAAGTCCTGTATTAGGACAGGGGCTGATATTCTGCACGTCTAATAACTGTGCTGCTTGTTTATGGACCATACTAGTAATAGTAACCCATTAGATTGCCCAACTGACTTCTCTAGCTTAGTATCTAGCACCCAACCTCAGATGCCTTTGCCCTTCCAACCTCTTTGAAATGTGGAGCTGAGAATCTGGTCTTATGACAATGACAGAATCTAGGTGTTAATGATTTTACTGTTTTAATCTCATTGTTCCAAGATGCCTACTACATGTGGCAAGAATTGATGTTCCTATTTTTATTTTCATTTGGCTGAGGAAAAATTTCTGCAAGATAAAAATTGCAAAAGACACCTTCTCTCTCTCTTTTTTTTTCTCTCTCTCTCTCTCTCTCTCTCTCTCTCTCTCTCTCTCTCTCTCTCTCTCTCTCTCTCTTTCCTGCCAACAGCCAGCTCTAAAATGCCAGATTCTCATGGGATTGATAGCAAGAACTTGGAATGCCCTCTGTATGTCCTGCTGCTCCTTCACATGTGAAAATTATAGCAAGGCATTTCTCTAAGGACATCACCCCACCCGTACTCAGAGAAAGAAATTATTGTTTGCACATAAAAGAAGCCCAATACTCTCCCTATGGTTACAAAAAAGTTTTCTATTGGATAGCTTGACTATTTCCACAAAGCCAAGGAATGCTTGAACCCTTTTAGACCATCAGGGTACCCAAAATCTACAGATAAGGAACAGAATACTTGCTTACTTCCCAGTCATTGGTTACTTCTAAATTTCAAACATTATAAAAGCAAAGTTAGACAACTTGTGGGGTTTTCCCCTGCAACTTTATATTTTTCTATTGAAAAGAAAAGCACCAGACACTAGTGGATTAAGAAAACATTGGAAAGCAACCTACTATTCAATGGCATCAGCTGCTTTTCTTTGTGTGTGTGTGTGTGTGTGTGTGTGTGTGTGTTTATTTTTTTTTCTCCACAGCAGTGAGAGAACATGCCATCCAAAATAAGAGCTTAGAAGAAAGCTAATGCCATCTAAGGTTGGAGATTTAGCAATCATGTTTGAGAGAGTCCTCTGAGCCCACTAAAACTTTGCCTAGTTAGCAGCTCTGAATTTGCTAGGGACCGTGACAGTGCTGATAAAATCTGAAACTACTTTTGAGCTTTAGAAAAAATTGCTCCATGGAAAAATTATAGTTCTACTTTTTCTCTTGTTTGGTTCAAAAATAAGTAAAAATGTTATTAATGATTTTTCTTCATACTAACCTTGACTGAAGTCTTCTGCCTAACATTAGTCTTGCTGTCCCAACTAGTTTTATACTTAATGATATGGAAACTTTGAGTTCAAATTGTTTTCTGCAAATACATATATGTATAGGAACACATAAAACTATTCTTCTACATTCTTTGATATTTTAGATGCTCTAGAACTTCAAATACTGTTAGGTATCATTGAATACATTGAAAAGGCACTGACAGATGACATTTCTTTTCTACCTGATAGCCATCCTTCCTCTCTGAAGATGTATTTGGAGTTAGACAGTGAATGCCTGATAGATTAGTCAGTCCCTGTGCTGGAGGTAAAAGTAGGGGGAGAAAGACACAAAATAAAACATGAACTATTTTATTTTTAACAATCTATTGCTGAAATTAACAGGCAGATAGCAACCTAGTATAAAGTTTAAGTATCTGGCATTTCTTGAATCTTCTCTTTTATTTTACTGACATTTGTTTTCTTCGTAGTTTATATCCCTATTTCATGTTGCCACATTTTCAGCCTTACTGAGGTATAATTGACAAATAAAATTATAAGATATTTAAAGTATAGCATGTGTAATCATTTCCCACATATGAACACTATGGACACAGTTACCTCGTTTTATATTTTTTTCTCAAATATCAATGAAATCTTCTCATACCCCAGTCTGCTGCATTTTATTTCATCACACACACACACACACATACACACACACACATACACACACACACACACATATGTATTAAATATGTACTGATAACTTTTAATATTTTTCTCAAGATAGCACATATAGTTATATTTATGCAAATATTGTGTCCTATTTCTACTTGACATTTAATATTAAAGAGTGTCTTCTCTCAATAAAATAAAATTGGATGATAATGTGTAACTTGCAAGGTTCTTGTCCAGATTAAGATGTTGAGCTAGATAAGAGTCTGGTAAGGCCTTCTCAGAATGTTGGAAAGTGCTTAGCAGTGGGGATGTTATAAAATTCATGGAATGAGTTTATAATCAGCCATGTGGAGGCTGCACCCTCTGGTCCTCAGCATGCTTGCTGGACAATGGGTAGAGTATGCAAACTGTAAACAAGAACCTGAATCTGTCAAACTCTCACCCAGGATGAGCTTCTGGTGCAGTCCCTTCTCTCTCAGGGTGTCCCACCCCACCCTCTCTGCACCCGGCTCTTTTGTGTTTTGATAATTCCCTCCAAGCTTTATCTCAGTTCCCAGTTTTGCTCAAGATTTTTATTTAACCTGTAGTTCATTAACTAATACAGCTATTTTCTTGTTCATGTTTTTCACACCTATCAACCCATACTTAAAAACAGTGTAATAACCATAGCCCTTGTCAAACGGAAAAGATATCACTGCAAATTGATTTTAAAAAATGCAAGTTGGTAGCAAAGGAAGACTTGGTCAGGTTGAGAATTTCCTCATCATGCTGGCCTTCTTGAAGCATTGAATAGTTTGCTGTAGGACGGTCACCCAGATTCCCATACTCTGATGGCCTGAGGTCTGTGACAGCCATGAGGTAGCCAGGAAAACTGACTTGTGCCTAATATTTTCCCATGTTCTTCCTGCCTCTGCTAAATTGTAGAACCTTTCCTCTTT
>NW_006442107.1:26656255-26696828 GCF_000325575.1 Pteropus alecto | reverse complement strand
TCTTTCCCTGATTTGGGATGAGTTTGACATGGGATAAGTGCAGTAAACGACTATTATTGCAATTCAATTTTCACTTGTTATTAATTTCTCTGAGTAGAGAAATATTTCTCTCCCTGCTCCCTCTCTCCCTTTATTTATTTCTATCTCTGAAATGTAAAAAAGCCACATGGGATAAGTGCAGTAAACGACTATTATTGTTCCGCAATTTTCACTTGTTATTAATTTCTCTGAGTAGAGAAATATTTCTCTCCCTGCTCCCTCTCTCCCTTTATTTATTTCTATCTCTGAAATGCTCATTAAAAAAGCCATAATCAAAGTGATACTAAGTAATTTCCTATCACAAGAAATATATAGAGAGAGGGTGGTGGCGGGGAGAGCGGAGAAGTAAGCTATTTAGACAGCTGAATAAGCCATGGCTTTACAGACAAAAATTTATAATGCTGTTTGTCCCTGTATAGAAGAATTAATTCCACAGATGTAAAGACATGCTTTCCCCTTTCTGTCTCCAATCTTCCCAAACCCTTCCCTGTAACCAAGCCTTTAGAAAGAAAGATAATGGCTAGAGATAGATAAACCAAGGCAGTTAGCACAATACAAGAATTTCTGAAGGTGTTGCAAATGGGTCTCTTGACATCATAAGATTCTCAAGAAGAACACTGCCGGTGAGATTTTTCTCTGACATGGTGAGGGGGAGGAATCAGCCTCTTTCAGGGCCCCAGTATCCTCATATGCCCCTATTTACTCATAAGTGGACAGCAATTGAAAGGCGGAAAGGAGAAAGCAGCATGTGTTACTGACATCATGATGTATAACATTTTCTGTAACTGAATAATATCATTTGAGAAATGTGATTTTCAAAACAAGACTATTAAAATTTAAGAAAATATTCTAACTTGAGGTCTGTGAGTATCAAGCCTAATTGGCAATAGTACTGAAATTTCTTTTTTCGTGGTGTACTTTAATCGATACAAGAAACCAGTGGAAATAATTGATGTCAGGAATTGAATCCACATTAATATTTTAAAAGTCAACACAATTATGCATATATAAAATTAACCAAATAAAATTTGAGGTTGAATGAGATAAATTTTAGTATAAAGAAAAAATACCTTCACTCAAAAATTCTAAATATATTGTGTATATTTATATAAAACATATATAAAACAAACAAAAATTAAACCATAAGATACTGAACTGTTTTTCATATTGATGTAGAGGCTTATGTTTATATATTTGTTTAAATAAGAGGAAGACTATTTTTTTAAAACCTGGATGAACAAAATCTCTAAGCCTGAAGTGTTTATAACAATTCAGTGTGTTTGTAGTACCTGTTGCTATGGATACAACGATTGTCACTGATGAGAACTGTAAAAATGGCACAGTCACGCTGAGAGAATATACACTGTTACTGACCATTATCTATCCAGTATTTGTAAGGTATACTATTTTCATACACCTGATTTGGTTTTATGAAAAAATGCCTTAACTTCAGCTAAGGGTTTCCAGTATTCTAGTTTTTATAGTGTACAATAAAAAAATTCCACCTGAAATAACCTTTAAGCATATAATTTTTGTCGAACTATTGTTCATTATGTTCTAATTTTGCTCATAGAATGGTGATTTTAATATATTTGTTTTATAAATGACATTTCTTTTCAAGTGAAATTACATCATCTTTATGTTTGAAATGCTGTGTGTGATTTAATCCAATGGCATTATGACGCAATAGTGTACACTCAATATAGTTTTGTCTGTAGAGTCTTAAACATGTTACTCAGTCTCTGAGCCTCCTTTACACAATATTTAAGGTAGGGATAACAATGTTATCCAACTCATAAGTCTTTCATGAGCATTAAATGAAATAATCCATGTAAGTGCTTAACACAGGCTCTGGCCCAGGGCAAAATTCAATAAACGTTAAGTATTAGTGCATGGGAAGAATCATTGGCAATTAACTTTGGAACACTTTAACGTAAGCCAAGTAGCAAGCCAAGGAAGTCCATCAGTGACTATGCATATGAAATATTAAGTTCGCTCTGGAAATAGTCAGAGATGTTTATGCTTATGGCTGTAAATATTAGTCATCTGATTTCAATATTTCTCCTATTACTAACCAGTTATTTTGACTAATTAACTACTCATTTTCACTAAAGTGTTTGAGACAACTTTATAAGTAACAAAATCTAAATACACAGATTCTATTTTCTTTTCCTATTACGTCTTATGACTCAAACTACAGTCACTGTGTCTAAAGGTCGCTAGGTTAGAGCACCATCAATCGTAGCATGAATTTAGCTAGTGCTATGGAAAACACAGAGTGAAAGAAGAGCAGAAATAGACCCAAGTCTACATCATGCCTCTGCTTTTCCCTCTCTCTGTGTTCTTGGCCTGAAAACTTACCCTTCCTAAAGGTTAGTTCATGTATCTGTATAATAAATATAATACCACCTTTGGTAGTTGTGACAAGACATAATGAGCACAAAGCTTCTAGTAAGTAGCAGATACTTTATTAATTCTATTTATTATTTTTAACATGTGAAATGCTGGACTTCTTAGTGTTTTCCTTATTTCTCTCAATTTCCTCACCTTTCATCCTAATAATATTTGTAACTCAGCTTCAATATTCTATGTTAACCAATTAAGTAAGAAGAACTGTAGATCTGATCTTAACCTTTATGTAGCTGATCAGTGGCCACTTCCAGTTTTGATTTAGTTATTATTTTTTTCTCTTTTACCCTAAAAAATCATTCACCTCTCAAGTACTGTGTATATCTGCAGCTCCTCTCATATTAATTTTCTAATAGTTACTAAAGACAACTTCTTTCCCAGGAGCAAAAAATAGATATGTAAAAATAAGGATTGGATTTCGTTGGTAGTGGGTGGATTAGCAAATATCAGTATTTTTTCTTTTGGAGAATACCATCTCATATACTCTCTCTATCTCCCATGGCCATTGAGAATCATTGCTCTTACACAAAAGGAAGCTTAACAGACTTAGAAATGTGCTATTGGTAAATTGGGTGGGAGAAAAGTGCTTACATAAATAGGCTTTCGTAGCTGCACAGAACCAAGACTTGGAGATCTCTGGTGTCCAGGATACTGTGCATCCCACAATTCAGCAAACAGCATATGGGAGAGTAAGGACTACAGAGGAGGTATATTCTTGGGATAGAGAGAAGTGGGAAATGGAATAAGACCTCTGAAGCCAAATTCTTATAAAGTAACCAGAGAACAGATTGATTTAGTAGAAAATTTGTGAATTCCTGAATAAGGGTGATACTATGGAGAAAGAAGAAAAGAGTAGGTGACTATGTACACTGTAGAATGTATAATATAATAAGAAATTAGAGAAGAGAAATGGATAGAAGATTGTATAAACAGGCTGTAGATAATAGAAAATAAGTAGCCAATTCTTAGTGGCAAATACAGATGTTTTACATTCATACACTTACTCATTTAATATTATTTATTATCTTTTTAATTGCAGAGAATATGAAGGAATAAGACAGCCTTTACTCTGGAGAAGCTCTAGGGTTAAAAAAAATACACAGTTAACCTTTAGGCCATGCTGTATTTTTAAAGTTGAAAATAGCTTTGCAAAGAAGAGCACATTTTAGTTTGGCATTGCTTTTAGTCTTGATTTTATCATATATTTTTTCAAATGAAGATGGTGAGGAATGCTATTAGGTCACGAAAACAATATGATTAAAGGTACAAAGGTATGAAAATATATGACATACTCGAAACTACAAAGTTCCACTATGGCTGTGGAAAAGAATTTATTGGAAAAGATGATCAGAGCTCAGTCTGGACATGTAGGTTGGAGCCACATGGTAAAGGGCATTTTATGACATCTAGAAGTTCACATTTTACCTCATGTAATAAAGGAGGCCTTTGATGTTTTATTTGCTTGTTTTATTTTTATTTTGTTTAACCTAATTTAGACTTATTGTTTTCTAATGATTATAAGAGAAACTTATAATAGCCTAGAAATATAGCCACTGCTGATATCAGTTTATCTCCTCCTAGTATTTATATTAATTTATATAGAGAGTCAGATAGATGATAATAGTAGATCCCAGGTTCCCCATCTCTGAGAAATGAAGCCAGGTTAGAAACATGTGGTTCTGTTATTTCTTATTTGTAATTAAATAAAAAGGGGGATAGAGATACACACATAAAAATCATATAACATGAAAAGGGATATATAAAGTACAATTGTAGTTTTGAAAAAGGGAGGTATTGCTTCAAGCTGGAGGAATCAGGGTAAGCTCTATGAAGAAGGCAGCATAAAAATATAGATTGATTCATAAAACTATTTTTGTAGAGCTTTGCTGATATATTTTTAATTTCTTCAATTTCAGCATTTGTGCTGAGAAAGCGAAGCCTCAATAATCAATGAATGGTTGTGTTTGTCCTTTGCAGCTAGTGTTCTAAAATATAAGTAAGAAATGTCTCAAATTGTACCCAAAAGAAACTATTATCACTTAGTCTTTAAAATTCACACTTATACACCAACTAGCATAATGTCGCTATTTATGAATGAGGAGTTAGGAGTTACTCAAGGTTACATAAATAGTAAGTGGCAGGGTTAGGCTTGCTGTACAGACTACATTCAGTTATGCCACACAACCTATTTTGAGCCCCCTTAAAAAAGTTCTGCAAGACCTATTAAAATAAAGAGAAAGGGTAGTAATTAAAAAGAGTCTAATTATTTTAAAGGATAATTTTTCAAAAATTTGAAAAATGTGATTTTTATGCAAATAAAACATAAGTGTATGTCTAGTATTGTTTTGAATTCATTACATTAATGAATCAGTTAGATGGTAAAACCAGTCTAAAGAGCAGTTGATAAGTTAGGTGTTTACAGGCAGATTAGTAAAGGAATGTTATAATAAAATAGCTGAGTTTGATAGAAAACTAGTCACAATAAACTATAATTTTATCTGTTACACTTTAATGAAATTATTTGCATCTCTACAAGAGAAAGATCTTTCAGTTAACCTCTGCTACAATGAAATTTTATAACACCACAGCCATTATAAAGTTAATCAAATTTGTAAGCCCAACACTGAGAGAATGTCCAGTAATCGCTTCCTATTTTCAGGTTCCAGGTAATTTTTCTCATAGTGATTTACAAAGCTTCTAACTTTGACTCCAGTTATCTCTTTTGAAGATTACGTGACTATGAAGGTTTATCTCTAGTACAAAAACTTTCAAATATAAATAGCCATTATTCTGGAAACAAATAATATTGAAAGTTCACAGACTCAATTTTTATTTTCTTGAACCTTAATTCTGTTATAAGAATCACAGCTCTAGCAAAATGTGTTTGAGAACTTGTTAGACTAAATTCTTTATTTTGCATTTATCTTTAGTCAGAAAGCTGAAGATAATCGCTACCAAACAACATAAAGAAGGAATACAATGGAACTAGTTGGGCTTCCTTTAAATAAGAATTATTTTGCTATTTCTCAACGAACTGAGGAAGTGGGTATGAGCTGCTTGTGTTGGAATATGCACTTTTGAAACCCATGTTCCCCTTCACCTCATTCATTCACCAATATATTTTATACCAAACATTTTTAAGAAATTGATGAAAGCTACTTGCTATGTAAGATGTTAACGGTTGTAAGAGATTTTATCATCCCTTAATAAAATGTTTCAAAATGGTGGCAAATGGTATTCACTGTGTATTTGACACCTTCAGTCACTTGATGGCATTTCTATATTTCAGTCCCTTCAGTATTCTTCAGAAAATAAAGTCTTCTCCCATAAGATGTGGAGCCACATCAGAATGACTAATGAAATAGTTGTAGATGAGTGTTTTTGAACAGTAGTGATATTCCTCTGTAATTGATGTTCTAAAATTTAAGGAAGATATCAAATCTTAAATTGTATTCATGGAAAGCCATGTATGACTTACACTTTAGAATATAGTCTTACTTATATGGCAAGTACAATCTCACTACTTATGGAATGAGACTTATGAGTTACCCAAGGTCACAGAAGACCACAGAATATGCTTTAAAAGAACACCATTCAGAAAAGGATAAATGACTATAATGTAGCTCCCTTAAGGCATAGATTTTTGTCTTAGTTCCTTGTTGTATCTCTAACAGCTAAACACTTAAACAAACAAGAATTATTTTATCATTTCTTAAATGCCTGACACATAGTAAACACTCTAAACATATTTTAAAAAATACATCACAACACATGAAGACCCAGATTTGTTCAAGATGTGAAATTCAAAGTGAATATATACTAGGTCCATATGCAAAATATGAAATGATAAATGTACAATTAGCACCTGAAATCAAGTAATAGGTATCTAATTTTAGAATATTATATATGCATTTTGTGACTTCATTTGATTTTAACATAAATTAATATTTAATGCCACTTTAATGATTACAGACCCTATTTAATTAATCATAGTAAATATATTTAGCTTGGGTTATTTCCCAGTAACACTGAATGAATTATTAGATCTCAAATCAATGCAGTTATAATTATTTCTTCATGATGTAGGATGCTCTGACACAATAATTTCTTTTTCATTTTGCCAGAAAAAAGTGCTAAAAACAACCTTGGAATCCCCCTGAGTTATGAACACAACCTTTTCCAGAAGCAATGAATTTGCTTTCTTTCAGATAATTATTTGGAAGCTTCATCTTTAAAGTAAAAGGAAGTTATCAGATCCCCAATACATGAAGATTTAAAATGAAAATGTTCCTGACCCCTAGTGGTGGATGTCTTGAAAGAGACTCATCAGAAACCAGCCCTGGTTGGTAAGAAGATAGTGGGGACACCCTGAAAGTTGTCAGCATATAAACACGAGAGTCCAAGCATGAAGCCCTATGGCCAAAATTAGCACTCAGAGAATATGGTTTTGCATAGTCATTTGTGCCTAGATTTGAATCAAAGGATTATAGACTTAAGAAGGGACAAAATTCTCCTTATTCACTGAGTGAACCTTAGGTAATTAATTATAAGGCAGTGAATTAACATTCCAGATTCAAGAGATGGAAATCTGAGAGGGTGAGTGAACCACTGAGTAGCAATAGCAACTGGGTACTGACCTGTATTCTCTTAGATGGGCATAGAGGTAAGTCTTGGTCCCCAGATTTCTTTAAAAAATCAGGACCATGTGACCATCAAAGGAGAATATTAGAGACATTTTAGTTAATAAGGTAAGTGAGGGCTTGAGTCAATAATTGGAAATATTTTTCAAAGATTTAAGCATTTGCATATTGATTACATTTAACCATAGTAGATTTAGGTTACAAAATACAAGATGCATTCAATAAAAGACAAAAAAAAAAAAAATAGAAGAGACAAAGAAGAAATTACAGTTGAAATTTCTTTACCTTAGAAGACTCTGAGATATGCTAATTTGAATGAGGAATGTATGACTATTTAGTACCAATCTGCTAATAGGTATCTAACTTTGATTTCATAGATCAAAAAGCTAGACCTCTACAATACACAGATTACTGAGAATAACACAAGCTCTCAGAGTAAGTTACCTTTCTACAATACATAAATCTTCAAGAGCTTATTAGCATAAATAATGTCTATTTCTAAGACTAATGTGAACAATTAATCTCTGCTGAATTTAGTTCTAGTTTTCCTTGTTTTCAACAGAACTTCTCTACATTTTTTTCTTTTTGACATATTTTTCAAGTGTCCCAACCCCAGAAATCCCAACTGACTTTTGGCAGCTTTTCTTTTTCCTGCTGTCATTTAACTAAAAGTAGTGAGACTTGGAATCATCAGGCAACTAGAAATGGGACACTCTTCCTTTTCCAACTACTTATTGTAATTTCCACGAAGTCCATGACTCTGCCTTGTGTGTCAGTTTATCATTAACACTCAGCTGGACAATGACTGGCACTTAATAACGTGATTGGCAAGTTTTATATTATATAAGAATATGTATATCTTTGAGAAGTTTTTCCCACTCTAAAGGTTAATTTATCTTATTTATTGTAACTCAGAGAATAGCAAAAAAGAATAAAAGTGCAAGCAGTGTACTTATCTGCAGAAAATCTCTCTCTCTTTCTGTCAATTAGTAGAGAGTTCTGTGGCCAAAGTCACTCATTCATTTCTCTAAAATGAACTGTGGAATCTATTTAAAATCCATTTAGAATAATTAATAATTCTATAATAATCATGTAATTTATATATCAAATCCCAGATGATAGTTTTAAGATGATCGTTTCAATGAAATTTTAAGATGAAATATTTTTTCTTTTGTCTTTCAGCATTTTAAACATATTTGAAAAATAGAGCGCAACTTTTACAGTTGAGTATCAATTTCCTAAATGGATGACAAGAGAGGTTTATGGCTTCTTAACTTCCTAAAGCATTTTTTTTAAAGAAAGGCAGGGTACAAGACAAGGGAGGTTTATATATTTGACACATTTTACATCTTTAAAAAATTCAACTTAATATATGTTTATATATCAGTTTACTTGGTATTTTAGGGAATGATGACTAGAGATAAGGGAAAAATTCTCCTTATTCACTGAGTGGACCTTAGGTAATTAATTCTAAGGTAGTGAATTAACATTTCAGATTCAAGAGATGGAAATCAGCCTAAATTAGAGTTGTTCTACTCATAATAACTTTCATTAATATTCTGACACTCCCTCTCTACTTTTTCAGCCGCAGTAAGTATAGATTTTTTTGTTTCAAAAGTCTATATAATAGAGATGACTTAACAATTTAGGAGGGGTAGACAAAAAAGGCTGACACATAGTCAAGTTTGATCGTTGTTCTCAAGGAGCAAAATGATCATCTTCCCTCTTTTATGATCGAGACAATCAGTCCTATGTGTTTGTTTTTTAATTTGGGAAACTAAATCCGATGTTCTAGAAGTTAATTATTAAACAGAATGCATAGATATCTTTTACAAATAGAAGAAAGGATAAAAATGGTGAGCTTTTAAATAATATAAAGAAAAAAAAAGACGGCTTAAACATCCTGAGGCAAAAGAGACTTTATGTAGCATTCTATTATAAACAATAAATGTGGTCAGGGAATGACCTCTTAAGCGTCAGGAGGTTTACTGCTTATGTTAAAAAGCTGCTGCTTTTGTAGGCTATGAGAAAGTGGCATAAATACAGTTACTTAACATCAGTGAATGAATTGTTTTATAAATAAAATAAATTAATTAGTCTAAGTGGCTACGGAGATTTTTTTAACGTCTGCATCAATAAACTGTGTGTTTTTTTTTTTTATTATGAGTTCACGTTGCCCAATTCTTTAGTATCACATAATTTTACAGAATATTTATATTACAATGTTAGAGGACCTAACTATATTGCTTTACTGAACTTTACCATCATCTACTAAACAACATTGCTATTTACTATTCCATGATTTCATATCATTTGTGTCTATATATTGAGTATATATGATTCTTAAAATTGAAATCAGATCATTTCAAATATAGAATTCTACAAATATGAACTATCTTGAGGCTGGCAGAAAAATAAATGCAAAACCCCACTCAGAGCTCAAATGACCTTTGCTGTTACTGATTTAACAAAATATTTCAAAGAAACTCAAGAGTGACCTTTCTGCACCACATCTCATGGCTGTGTTTCTTTCAAGGAGCTAATCAGCACTGGTCTCATTGTGCTGGGAACCTGGGAGAGGAAGAAGGAAAAAAAGTTTTGTATAGGAAACCGAAGACAACACAGAATAAGAAGAGAAAAAAAAAATGTCATATCAGGCAAACAGCTATCTGAAAACAGATATTCTTATTAGAACCTTTTCAGCATTCATCTCATCTAAACTTTAGAATCTATTTTTCTTCTTTTGAACTATGAATGTGGTGCTGGAGAGGTTATTTTGGTATGTTTTTGAAGTCAGAAGAGAATGAAATTATCAAATTTAACAAAGAAGAAGTTGCAAAAAAATGAACATTAAATAACAGTGCAGAAATTTTTCAGTTAAAAACTGAACATTAAATAACATTTTTTCGAAAGTAGGAAAATTGAGAATTTTAACTATTCTTATCTAGCTCTCTCTTTTTATTCTATTCTAATGATTTATGAGTAATAAACAGAATAATTCATTATTCACTATAAATAATGGATAAGATTATTCTTTATTTTCCTTCTCAGTCCTTCTGCACACCAGAACACAGTGACCACATAAGATTTATCATGTGAGCTAATTTAAAGAGAATGAGTTACCTAATAATTCTCACAAATTATCAAACTTCCTGGGAGCATAAAAATCCCATTGTTTTCTTACTTATCCTCTCTTTGTTCATGACAGTCACAGCAACTACTCTATTTTTTTTGTTTCAAATTACATTTATTTATGTTGGTATTTGCATAATTTTACCACTTCATATTTCCTGATTTTAAATATTAAATGCTTGGATACCCAATGAAATAGAAAAAGAGTTTACTTATGCAATCAATTTGGACCACAACATAATTTCATTTAAAAAATCCCAAAACACCCATATAATTACTTTTCTCTCCCAGCTCCTCCTCTCTCGTACTCTCTCTTGCTCTTGTTCTCTTGTTCTCTTTTCTTTTTTAGAACACAAAGATTTTCTTCTAGTTATAGCCTCTTATTATCTTTGTTTAACCACGGTGGAAATTTGGAAATGTGCAAGTATATTCTCTCCTGGCCTTTTGGTGTTCAGTATGCCAAAAGGGTTAATCAATTAATTAAATCATTAAATATACCTATGTGTCAGATATTGTCCCAGGTACTGGAAATTCTTTTCCTCTAAGAAATGTTAGTCTGGTATTTAATACTTATGTTGTATGTTAATTGTTGTTTTTTGCCTAATAATAACAGAATGGAAGGATTGGGAAAGATGGGACAGCACTCCAAGCAGTTAAGCAGTGTAATAACAGAAAGTGCATGCCCCCAAGTACCTGGCATGCAGGAACTGAGGTAACACATGGCTAGGCTGAGAGGGTGGCTGGAGAATTAGGTAGGAGCCATATGAGAGAGAACATTTAATAACACACTAAAGAGTTAAGATCCTTGCCAGATAATATGTAATCTTAAATGGGCATGGATAGAAGGAAATCAATTAGGATAAATTTTAAAAATATTAATTCAATATATTCACTGATTGAATATGAGGTGTAGGTTTTTTTGGGAAAGGAAGAGGTTTGGGACCATTTCCAGGTATACGGTATAGATAATCAAGGAGATAATGATGTCGTTGATGGAATTACAAATTAAATGAGGAAAACTTTGTTTCCAGGGAATATGTTTACTTCAGTTTAGGGCATGTTCAATTTAAGTTTTTCATAAGATCTACAAGCAAAAATGCCCAACAGATTTCTAACAAAAAAATTATGCTCCTGAGTGAAATGCAGCAACTCTTATGTTCAGAGGCAGATTAACAGAGTTCTAACCCCTCCTCTGTTTCCTAATAGTTGAATTACTCAGTATTGCTCTCTGAGCTTCAGTTTCTTCTTCTGCAAAGAGAGATACAAGGATGGTCTTTATATTTCCTTTTTATTGTTATATAATTATAAAATTAATTGTTGGAATAACATACAAAACTTTTCTTTACATCATGTTTACAGAATGAAAAAATTATATTACCACATTCTCAAGCTATGGGAAAACTAAACTGATGTCTGTAGTAAGAGATAATGATTGAGTTCATAAATTTACTCTCAGAATAAAGAATGTGGACTTGTAAAAAGCATGTCATGATCAGGTCTTCAAGAAAAAATAGTCATTGGTGATTCCAGCTTCTTTGTCTAGATTTGTTTAATTTACTAGTATCACTCAAGTGGTAATAATAAAAGCAGGACTCATGTTTAAGATTTTTAATATAAAGTTTTCACGGACCTTACTGCTACATAATTTACCAATATTTAATATTCAGTCAATACATTTTACATGTACAACCTGCTTATTTCATTAAATTTACTGATAAATAGTCAAACTATTGTGCATTAAACTTAATTGTTATTTTGATTTAACTATATGATCAGTGAAATCAAGTTACTCAAAACAATAATTAAGGAGAAGAAATTTCTGTTAGGAAAAAAATAAGAAACAGTGAAACTGAGAAGCAAGAGGCAATGATATGACTGTATATTTAGAAATCGAAGAGATTTAACTAAAATGTTATAGAAAAAATACTACAATTATTTGACTAGCTACCCAGATAATATAAACACAGCTTTCTTATGTACGATTTAAATACAAGGTGATCACAAATTATAAAGAAAAGGAAGAAAGTATTCCTATAGTATAACAAAAACAAAACTTCAAAAGAAATCAAAGAATATATTTATAAGATTAAATTTAATAAGATATATTAGGATATGTTTATTCAACAAATATTTATTGAGGATCCATGTATATTGTTATAAGTTCTGGGGACATAGTGGTAAACAATGAAAAAATTTCCTGCTATCATAGAACTTACAATTTCATCAGAGAAGCTAAGCATTATACAACAAATGACTATTAATTTTATCAGGAGTGATAAATGTTATGAAGAAAAGCAGTGTGAAAAGTCGAGATATTAATGAATGGAGTGAGACATGATATTGTATCATCAGAGAGGATATTTGAGTAAAGATCTGAAGGATGAGGGAGCAAACTATGAAAGTATTACAGAAAAGAATGTTCCTGATGGAGAAAATAGCAGGTGGAAAGACCCGAGTGGGGAATAGCCTTATTTTGAATTTTGCTCTAAGTGAAATGAAAGTCTTTAGAAAGTCAAGAAGAAGAGCAACATACTTAGCCTTGAATTTTAAAAGCTTATTCTAACCTTCATGTGGCTCACAAACCATAGTGTCAAGAATATAGCTGGGAGACCAGTGCAGTCTCTTTCAATAGTCCAGGTGAAAAAGCAAAAGACAGTCTAAAGTAGAAACAGTGAGATACTGAGAAGAATAGGATTCTGGATATATGTTAAAGATAAAGCCTACATGATTTTATGATTAAATTTATATTGGGTATGAGAGAAAAAAAAAATCAACCATGAGTCAGATTTATGGCCAAAACAACTGAGTTCAGGGAATAGGGAATGTTAGAGGAGCAGCAGCTTCAGGAGGAATGGATTACCATGTTTGAGAAGTTTGTGGTGCTTATTTGTTACTCATGCAGAAATGATGTAGACAGTTGGATATATGGGTCTGGAATTCAGAGAAATAAATAGGCCTGGGAATACAAATCCAAGACATATAAGTGTTGAAGGCATACAAAAGCCTGGAACTGGGAGATGCATATTTTAAAATTCCATTGAGAAACCTAGATGAAGCCTTGAATGAATGCAAAGATGCACCTTTTTCCTAGAGAGAAAGATAAAATGTGATAATCTAATTTTCTCTTAGATTAAAAAATAAATGTTTAATGTAAATATAAGCAAAACGCTAAATAAACTTTTATTTATTTATTTATTTTTGGTTAGAAGAGGAGAAAATGAATAAGCAAATTGTGAAACTTTACTACTGTTTCCTACTATGCTCATATTTTTAAAACTTTTCTCCCTCCGATTACATCAAAAAAAAAAAAAATTGAAAGAAAAAGAACAGACCAAAAAATAAAAAAACAACAATTTAATGAAATAAATAAATTGCTAATATCTCCACATTTAAACTACAACAAAACCTGGACAAAGACAAGGAGGCATACTGAGAATTATAAATATTACACCAGACCTGAGAAAGAGAGATTTTCCCAAAGGTCAATCTCAGAATACTAAATGTCCAAGAATTAGTTTGGTAGATTAATTTGTATAAAAGCAATGAAAACTTCTCTGTGGTTAAAAAATAATGTTATATATAGTCAGAAGATAAATTATAAAACAGAAAAAAAATATTTATAACAAAATCACAATTTTTCAAACCTCCAAAAAGTTCTTACAAATCAACAAGAAATTCTAAGAATGAGACAATAATGAAAAGGAAAGCGACCATTTGTTAAATGAATAAAAATGACTTAGAAGCATATAAAATATGATTGAGATAGTGCAAGGATTAAAAGTTTGATACTTACAATATTGAATGGAGTTGAAAAATAGGCCTTTTCACCCACCATTGTAACTTTAAAATGATTACGTTTTTGAAGGACAATTTGGTAATACTTTACTTGTTATACGTGTTTTTCTATAACACATATTCTGATTTACCACTCTTCCAATGTAAAATTACATCTTTGCTTTGATGTTTTGTTTTGTTGCACTCTTTCAACAAGAGCAGCATTTTAAGTATGCTCAGAACAATGTACTTAACTCTGATATTCAGTGTGAACATATAATTTATCTAATGATTTTCTATTGTGAGTTTAATAGAAGGAAAGCAAAAATCAGAAGAGAATTTTTAAAAGTGATTATTTCGGTAAAATTCTTAACAAATAAGAATGACCACATGTTTCAAGCAATAATTCCTAAAGTAATCTCAAACCATAACTGTGGCAGCTAGCATGATTATTAGTGTTCCAGAGCAAAGACCTCAGATGTGAGGCATGGCTGGTTTTTTAGTGATTCACCATAAAGCAAGCCCCTTTCAGCTACTTAGAACTTAGAAAAGCAGATTTCTTAAATAAAAAAATTCAGCCCATGAACTCCAGATATTTCAGAATGCAAAAAAAAATGTAAATGAAAAAGACAAACATAAACTAGTAGGAAAGAAAATGGGAACTAAAAATAAAAAAGATTTAATTCAAGGAACATAAGACCAATTAAAAAGGAAGCACCAAAATATATTTGAGATTCAAGAACCTATTGCATTCGTAATAACACGATGCTATAGAGAAGGAAAAATTAAAACTAAGATCAATGAAAATTAAAGTAGATTTGCAAAATAACCTAGTAGCAAGATAGAAAAATTAACTTCACTAGTAAAGAAAGATTAGAGATAATATGAATAGGGGAGGGCTATGAATGAGATAGAGCAGACAGATTCCTCCAGAGGAAAAATTAAAAGTTCCAAAAAGCTTTTAGAAAGAAATAACCAGGTGTTTTAACAAAGGATGAAGAATCAGACTGGTGTCTGACCTGTCATTATCTATATCAGCATAACAGAGGGCAATGTAATAATCTCTCTGAGTTCTAAGGAGGAAAAAAATCAGCTAGAGGTTTATATCCAGACAAACTACCATTAAGTGTGAGGGAGAAAAATGGCATTTCTAACAGTAAAAACGTGAAAACTAAACTAAAATAATCCAAAATAAACTCTCTTTAACATTTTTTAGTCATTTAATTGAGAATAAACTCTTAGGAAATAAAAAATAAATCAAGAAAGAAGAGTCATGGGATCCAAGGAAACACTAGATGAACCAAGTAGTTAGTTCCTGTCCCCAAAATACAGGTGTGCAATAAAACTAGCAGCATTCATTTTAGGCCAGTACTGGAAAGTGGACATCTCTAAAAGGAAAGTATTCAGTAAAGAAAAGGAACTGCTAGCATGTACAAAATGATTGAAAACATGAGGTAGCATCGAAGACATTAGTTGGAGGGTTAAAAAATATATGACTATTTTCCAGTTTGCCATTGTGTGACATGAGAACTGTAGAAAAGGATGTAATGTTTGTATGTGGCATGGTTCTGTTGTAAACATTATATCATCATACAAATGTAAACGTAATTTTTTTTTCTTAGAATCAACCTATGGTCAAATCACAAAATGCAGTATCCAAACCATGTCAAATCAAAGTAAATGTATAGATGATGGGTTGGAAGACTAGGAAGGAAGATTAGCAAATCAAAGATGACCATAGTTGATGGAAGAAAATATTAAGGTTTAAGGATTGTTTTTGAAATTGCAGAGCTTACTGGTGATGGAAGTGATCATTGTGATGGAATTCTACTTGTTAAAGGTGGGGTTCAGAGAGCAAAGTGTAAGTGATCTAGAGCTTTATCTACCTCAGAAGAAAAATCAATATATAATGTAGAAGTTTAACCCATATACGCCAGTATAAACATAATACTGTAAAAATTAAAAACAGAAATTCCCCCAATTTTTGCCATTGGGATCTAGGATTAAGGGAAGGGAGGAATAGGGCAAGGACTATTTCTTTTCATTATAAAACCTGCTGGCTTTTAATCAAGTTCATCTATTACTTTAATTTTAAAAACTTAAAGAATGTATATTAGTTGACAACAGTACCTAAAGAGTCAATTATAAAAATTGTGTCAAATCTAATTAATTTAGTTGCTCCATCACTGTTGCACCATTCATTCAACAAATATTTTTTGAATGGTTGCCATGTACCATTTTACAAGTTGAAGATATAGCAAAAAACATCAGGTAAGGTTCTTATTGTGGAGATAATAAGCAAGAAGAGGGGGAGAGAGAGGTAGGGAGGCTGGGAAGGAAACAACAAAGAGAGAGGAAGAATTTCAAATAGTACATACTACCAAGAATATCAATTAAGATTGGGATGATAAAGGTTTTATTTTGGATTTGGTGATCAGAGAAGGACTCACTAAGGATGTGGCCTTGAATTAGAAGAACCAGCTAGTGAAATGATGACCAAGGAGCAGAACTCTCTGGGAGTATGTGTAATTTTTTTAACAAGTGAATCTTGCCATATACTCTACCATGTGATATCTCTTTGTTATATAATTACTAAAAGAAATATGTTATTTATCCCATTGTATATTCTAATATGCATAAATGTATCTCTTTACATTTAAGTAGATGATGTTCTTACATGATAAAAGGAATTAATAAATAAAATGACTGAATATGACATTGAAGAAAACTTAACCCTCACACACACAAAATCATACACATTATGATGCATCCCCATGGTTATATATAAACTGTAGCATAAAATTAGATTAATAGTTATTGATGTGTTAATGAGTTATAGAATATTGAAATATGTCTTGTGAAAATTTGCCTGTGATGTAAATATCTTCTACTGCTTTAAATTCCAGAAAATCTTTCTCTTAAAATAGAAAGAAATCTGCATCACTATGACTATCAGTCTGCCAAGAAACTACAAGATGGTTTGGCAAGTTATCTAGATTCAAGGCAGATGTCAATATTTTATTTTGATCATTCAAAAAATGATCAAGAGTAAATTTTATCTGAGTGTAGAGTGAATGTAAAACATTTTAGATTGTTCTTTTCTTTTTTGGTATTAAATTATTTTGGATTTGAATAATCTGTTAATTTTTACACTCAGAGGTAGTGTTGTGTTCATCAACTCATTTCATAGCACGCTATCACCATTAGTTCATATAGCTTCTTTCTCATTTTGTGCATGTATGTATACATATTTGCATGTGAGTATGTATGTATATATGTATTCATGTGTGGATATGTGAAAATATGTATGAATGTTTGTATTCTCTTTTATCCCCATGGCCCAGGTCCATTCTGTTACCTTCTACAGGGAACAATTATAATATATAAAAGATACATATATTTGATATGTATTATTTCTATGCATTATTACCAAATTTGCATTGAATTTTTATGTGAATCTACTTTAATTGATGTAAATATAATTATGCTATGTAAATCATTCTTTTTCTTACTTGTTAACTCAAGAATATATACAGAGATCTATATATGTGACATATTTAGTCCATTGCTTCTAAGACTTGCCCAGTATTTCACAATATGCACCCACTAAAATCTGTCATTAGTGATAGTTAACAAGTTTGCCTCTGACTTCTCACTACCACAAATAACTCTTAAAATTATCCCTTCTGATGGGGTTAGAATTTCTCAAGGATGTATGTTAGGAGTGGAAACATGGATCACAGAGTATATACGTGTTTAGTATCAATTTGGACTGTAAGTATTTAGCATTATTAAACTTTCTACTTTTTTTTCTGATCTGATGAGTGCAAACTAATATCTTATTGTTGTTTTAATTTGTATTTCTCTAATTACTAATGAATTTAAATATTAAATCATATGCTGTTAACCTTTTGGGGTTCAACATTTGTGACAGCTTATTGATATAATTTGATTATTTTTCTATTAAGAGTTCTCTTTATTTGTTGATTTCTAGGATTTTCTTCTATATTATAAACATTATCCTCTGTTTTACATAAGGTCAATATCTTTTTAAATCTGTCATTTAAAAAAATTGGCCCATCATCTCATTCATTGAAAAGAAATTCTTAACTTTTATAATTTTTTATCCTTAGTAATTTTTGCCTCATAGTTTGTACTTTGGGGGTTTTATTTAGGAGTCCTAGGTTGAAAAATATTCTTCTATATAATACAATTGATTAGGTCTTCAATCTATCTGGAATCTAATTTTCTATGTGGTGTAATTAAGATTTTCTTCATACTGGAAGCCCATATTCCCAGCAACTTTTACTGAAAATTATTTCTTTTCCTCTTGATCAGATGTTATACTTTTAATAGATTCCACAAAAATATTTGTCATACAGTTTTAGATTACTGTGGCTTTGTAATACGAATTGTCAGTCCCTATGCTCTGCTCTTCCTTTTCAGAGTTTAGTTAATTACCAAAGAATCTTTCTTCTACCATAAAAATGTTAGCATAAGTTTAACAAATTGCTGAAAAAATCCATATGTATTTCAGTTTGGGTTACATTTAACTTTATATTAATTAGGGGATGAGAGAAGGGTGAAGAAACAAAAGGGAGTCACTATAACCAAGTTAACAGAATTACTTAAGTCAGAAGGGCTGAAACATAAGGAATAGATTTAATTTTACTTTAGTCTGAGGGCTTAAACTTTTGAACTTTTCAGTTGTGCATCAATGCCTGGATGCACACACACACGCACATGTGTGTGTGTGTGTGTATCTTATAGCTAACTCTCTGAAACTTAGGAAAGAATATTCACATATTTAGTTTGTTTGGCATTCATTATCCAGACCACCTGACATCTGTAAGATCACCATCTTGGACCAATACAGAGGCTAAGAATGCAGGACTGATCCTTCTCAAGGATGTATTTTCTCCTATAAGAACTCTCAATTTTTATCTTCAGAACACTCGGGTGTTACCTGATAGTATTTCCAAATTTGCAAATCTTAAGCCTCTTGAATAAAATTGTAATTTACTTCTGGGGAAGCCTCCTGATTTATTTATGCTTGGTGGACAGAGAGATTCAACATTTTATTTACGAAATTGTTTTCATCCCAGAACAGATAATTTCTCACAATGTATTCAAATATTCTTTATCCAGTAATAGAATTTTTAAATTTTCATCGCAGAAGCATGAAGGCATTTTTGCTAAATATATTCTTAGATGTGTTATAGTTTTACTGCTATTGGAAGTGGTGTAGATTTATATCTTGATGGTTATCGTGACTATACAGAAATAATATTAATTTTTGTAAACCGATTTTGTATCCTGTAAATTTAGATAATTCTTTTGTGAGTTCTAATAATTTTTATTATTTTATAGATTTTTGGAAGAGATAATTATAGTAATAATAATGATGGTTTCTTCTCCTTTATTATTATTATTATCTATCTCTTCTTAAAATTTCTCTTATAACATTGGGCAGAAGTCTCAGTATTAGTGATAAGGTAGATCTTCATCTTCCAAAACTTAACTGAAATTTCTATAATTCTTTTTGTGTGTGTTGTTTTATATACTTTATTTTAATCACTATATATTTTTTATTATTCAATTCTTTATTTCTTAAATTTAAAAAAGTTAGACATTTATACATGGGGAGCTGGGTAAAAAAGGTGAAAGGATGAAGAAGTACAAATTAGTAGTTACAAAACAGTCATGGGGATTTAACACACAGGGTAGGGAATATAGTCAATATTATTGTAATGGTGTGTGTAGTGCCAGATAGATGCCAGAGTAATCGGGTGGATCACTTCATGGACTGTATAATTTCTTCACTGAAGATATTATTTGCTGTAGATTTTTGTTGAACAAATAAATTTGTTGTAAGGAAGTTAGCACCTAATTCTAATTTGATAATAGAGTTATTTTAATCATATACAAATTAATTTATCAAATATTTTCAGTCTTTATTGAGAAAAATATGTGTAAATATCAGTTTATATATTTGAGAAATATATCGGGTTTATGTACACTTTCAAATATTAGCTTATGGTTATTTGTAACACTTCTTTATTATTTTTTTAATTCACTGCTGTGTCTGTAGTAATTTTTCTTTTTTATTCTGTATTTTATTTATTTGAAAACCATTTTCTAGTTTGTACTTACCCCCAAGGATGGAGGATGGTAAGTAGCTGGGGCTACATCATCTGAATGAGTCTGGAGGATCCACATTTGAGGTGCCTCGCTCACATGGCTGGCCAATTGGAAATACCTATTGGCTAGGGATATCAGCTTTTCTCTAGCCTGGCCCCATCGTAGGACTGCTTCTGTTTTCTCAAGCCCTCCTGGCAGGCTGCTCCCAGCCTGAGATCCAAGAGACCAAAGCAGGAGCTACAATGCATTGCATTTTATAACTAACCTTCCGAAATCACACATTTTCATTTATGTTATATTGGTTACCCAGAGACAGAGACAACACTGATGCAATATGATACTTGCAAGGGCATGAATCAATAGGTGCCATCCTGGAGACTGACTACTAGATATAAGGAAGGGAAATTAACAATCTTTTTGACATAGCAGCTCTCGGATATATTGGCACCAATGTATTTGTGAACTTCATTTGAGATGAAGACTTCAGATATTAACACAAAGCCTGTTTGTAAAAAGAACTCTTGACATAAAATGTTGAGAAACATTTCTGACAATCCTGAGAAATCTTATTGAGGTCAACACTGAAATATCCTGACGATCAAAGGTATTTTCTTTTTTATCGATAACAAAACTAGATGTCTTTCTTGGATGGTTTAGGGGTTACAAATAGTAAGTTCTACTGACTTGCTATGTTCATAGTAAGAGTTAACCTGGTAAATCTGAATTTATTAAGATTTGTGTGGACTTGTTCCGAAATTTTTCATTACTCTAAGTAAGATATTGGTAATTATTTAAAAATAAGAATAACATTACTAACTATCTGATTTTTGCCCAAATTAAAAAAAATTCAAGTCAGGCTCACCTTGCCATGTTTACAAATTTCTGTTCTATGCCTAATTTATGTCAATCAAAACATTTATGTGGTGGTTATTTATTTATTAACTTATAACCATCTGCCATGTCGCCCTTGCCTCACAATTCACAATTTGGTTGCATAAAGTAAAATTTGGCACTCCCTTTGTTCTTCATACATTTTATGGAGCATAGTGATAATGTGACATAATTGTGCTGTTGGTGACAAGAATGGTCATGATGATGGTGATGGTGTGATGGAAATAGTGATGATTATAATCTCAATAACAACTGTATAATATTTTTAGAATAAGAAGTGCTTCTAACTGGTATTATCTCTTTCCTTATGGTTCTGTTAGACAGATATTCACCCCATTTTACATCTGAAAAAAACTATAGTTTAAAAAAATTAAATAATTCACCCGGTTTCACATATGACTCAAGTATTTATTTTAAAAGAAAAAGTAGTTTCTTTGGTAGTTATAACAAATGCACCACTCTGAAGAATGCTGATAATGGGGGGCGGGGAGGGAGAGCTGTGCTTGTGTGAGGATAGGAAATGTGTGGGAACTATATCTATATTCTTTTTAATTTTGTTATGAACCTAAAACTGCTCTAAAAAATAAAGACTTTACAAAAAATTAGTTTCTAATTTTATATAATACTTACAGTTTTCCAGTTGTCAACATTATGAACTATCTAAAGTTTTCCTTTACTAACACTTTACATTTCTTTATTGCTATTCAATTTTCAAAGAGCTTACATTTATGTTCTCACTTTGATTATCCAATAGGATGAGAGATTGGTATTATTATCTTAATGGTATAGATAAAGAAATTGAAGCAAAAAGGAGAGCATTAAATCACTTGCTTAATATCATTAAATCAAATAGCTTACAAGTATAATTTGGTGTTTCATGAATTAATAGAAATAAGAGTAATTATAAACCAGCTTCACATGATTTTCACTGTAAGATTCAGTCATTTTGATATATAACTCAAAGGTTCAATTCCCATAGAGTTCTGCTTAAAATTCTGCCTACACAAGTTTATCACACAGTAATAATTTAGTTTGTATAACTGAAGAGATTGTTTAATAGCAATTTCTTTATGAATCACTTTCTAAAGACAAATTACTTTAATACAATAGATTATAATAATTCACCCGATACTTTAAGCAATGAATAAATTACTATTTCCAGACCATTTTTTTTTAGTTTTTAGTATTACTTTTCAGTTTCAAATATTTATAATTCTCAATAAAATTTTGTGTGTCTTAAGTTATTGGGACACTTGTAAAAATGTTCCCACATGATTTTATTCTTTATTACTCAACAAAGACAGACTTTTTACAGTGTCAATTTCTTTTTTCATGTAATTGCCTTTCTAGTTGCTCAGTATTTTAAGTAATCATTGAATCAAGGGGTTAGAGATCAATTGTAGGTTGTTAGGATCACAAATTCTAGTGAAACATTTTGATTAAGAAGAGCAACAGAGACTGTAGTGTATGGTGGTACGTTAGACAAATCTCCCAACTTTATAACTGAGGCATTTATTTCTCCAGCTGCAAATTACATTACTGACAATTCCCAGATCAGCCCCTTTACGGGAATTACTCACTACCAAGGGAGATTTATTACTCAAGTCTATGCCTATTCCTGGGACAAACTTCAATAATGACTGGTCACTTTGAGGGTACAAAAGCCCAGATCAAATCTCAATTCGAGATATCTCTAAAGGGTTGTTTCAGCTTCAGAACTCGCCATCAGTATTCTGAAGGCTCTATTGCAACTGTGTCACAATTTGAATTCTACCTCTATTCCCAAGACCACATCTCAATTAATCTACAGAAGAGTGAAGCATGAAAATTCTTTTCCTATCTTGAAGAATGGCACTGGAGTTCAGTTTCTCCAGTCTTGTTCCCCTGGCAGGGAGATCCAAGACTGTCTATAAGCTCCAAGGACCCTAGTGGTCTTAAAGTCCCCAGCTAGAGGGCAGCTGTCTTTCCCAGAAAACTCTATAAAGTGTTGGCATCCCAAAGGCAGACTTTTGAGCATCAAACAATCTATGTATTTCCTCATCGATAAGGCTATATCCACATGTCCTTAGAAAGAAGATACTCAATGATGGAAGAGGGAATTCTTCAAATCAACACCTACACAAGATCTCCTGGCTGTGACAGAAGGTAATGGAAAGATTAAGGAACCATATGATCTTTGCTTGTTTATCCTTGTTTATTTGAACTAAACTTCCCCTCATAAGAGCTAGTCCATCAGCCATGTCATGTGACATGGACTTTATCTGACTCATTACACTGAGAAGACCCTTTTACCATGACCCCTACTTCATTGGATTATTTTGAGAATTAAATTATAAAATACATGAAAATGATTTTAGTCTCTAGACCTGACACATAGTAGCTATTAAATAAATAATTTATGCTATAATTATTATTATCAATATTGAATAGGTTACCTTTGCATTTCCAATTGTTCCAGGTAATTAATTCAATTATTTAATACATTTTTAAAAACATTTACTACAGGTCATACAATCTTCAAAGCTATAACAGTGAATAAAACAGAAAAAATCCTTGTCCTTATGGAGCTTCTCTTGCATGGAGACATAATAAGAAATGTATAAAATATTTAACATGATAAATGGAGATAAGTTCAAATGAAAAAAATAACACTTGGAATGAGAACACAGAGTGCTTGGGCTTGGGGCAATAGAGGATAAAGGGTTACATATTTAAGTAGAATAATCGTTGAAAGGACTTACTAATACTGTGATATTAAAGCAAAAACCTGAAGGAGATGAGAGGGTAAACATGGATATGGATAAGGGGTGGAAGTGCTCCAGTTAGAAGAAGCATGGTTACTACTCTCTTCTCACGTGCATGGCTTCTGATGAGAAGCCTACTGTGTTTTTATGTTTGTTCCTCTATAATTAAGGGTTTTGTTTGTTTGTTTTGCTTCTTTCAAGATGTTTTCTTTGTCATTGGTTTTCTGCAGTTTGAATGATATGCTTAGATGTACTCCCTTTCCTTCCTTCCCTCTTTCCTTCCTTCCTTCTTTCCTTCCTTCCTTCTTTCCTCCTTTTTCTCTCCACCTCCTTTTCTCCCTTTTCTTCCTCCTCCTCTCCCCCACCCCTACTACGCTTTCTTTTAGTCTGCTTGTAACTCTCACTTTTCTGGATTTGTGATTTGGCATCTGCATTAATTTTGGAACATTCTCAGCCATCATTACACTTCAAAAATTTCTTCTATACTATACTTTCTTGCTCTCTTTCTGTGTCCCAATTATGCATGTGTTAAACCTTTCGAAGTTGTTTAACATTTTTTGGACATTTTTTCTGTTTGTTTTAATTTCTTTTTTTCTTGTTGCATTTTATTTTGGAAAGTTTCTATTGGCTTACTTTTGAGCTTGCTGATTCTTTTCTTAGTCATGTTCAATTTACTGGTGAATTCTTTGAAGGCATTCTTTATTTCTATGGCTGTTTTTTTCCAACATTTCCTTTTGAGTCTTTCTTAGTTTCTCTCTCTCTGCTTATATTATTTTTTCTTGCGTAATATTCTACTTTTCCATTAGAGCCCTTAACACATTAATTCTAGTTATTTTAAGTATGCTGTCTGATAATTACAACATCTATGTCATATCTGAGTTTGGTTGTGATGCTTATTTGTCTCTTCAAGTTTTTTTTCTTAACTTTTGGCATATCTTGCAATTTTTGTTGAAAGCTGGATATTCTGTATCTTACGATCAGGTAACAGAGATTGAAATAAATAGGCCTTAAGTATAAAGATTTACGTTAATCTGATTAGGAATTGGGTTGTGTTTAATATCTCCTCCAAATGGAGGTGCTAGAGGCTTCAAATTCTTCTAGTATCATTGTTGAGCTTCCCTCTTGACGTTGGTTATCCCTAAGCACTGTCTTCAGAGAGACTCTGTGTCTAATACTCTCTTAGCTGTAACTCACTATTATTGTATCAGGTCCCTGTGGGTGTGCTGGTAAAATATGGGGTAGAGAAAACTTTCTATTATCTTCTGATTAAATCTCAGCTTTTTTAGTGGTTTATGTCTATAGGTTGTGACTGTACAAGTGTTCGTCTACTGGTATAGCTTCTCCAGTCCTTACATAATACAAGAAGGCTTAAGGATGCTGGAAGTGAGAGGAAATTCCTTCCCTCAAGGATAAAGATTTTAACCCTGACAATTAAGACTTTGTTATGGATAATACTTTGAGTCTGGTTGACCATATATTTGATAACTTACAACAGTTTTTTCTAACCAACTAGTATAATGGAATTGGCAGTTTGCTCTAAACTGCATTGGAGAAAGTGATGAAAGGAAAGGATAATTTTGGAGGCAACTTATTCCTCTTTGAGTGTCCTACTCTGGCTTATTATAGAAGGACTCAAAAAGTTGCTAGTTTTGAGTGGGACCCAGAACAAGAGAAAGCTCTGCCACTTGTACCACATAATAGCAGATTCAATGGTGCTTAAAGTGTTAGTGGCACATATAGATGATGTTTGGGGACTTTGGCAGGCCTCTACCGGTCAACCACAGTGAAGACATGGGATTTTGGAACAAATATCTGCCATTCCTACTAGATATATACTTTCCTTTTGAGAAAAGGCTTTTGGTTGCTTGTTTCTGGACATTTAACAATGTGCTACCAAGTTACCATGTAACCTGATCTGAGGTAACCTCACTCCTAAATTCTCCAGTTTACAATCTAGCTCCTCACATCTGTACTCCACTAAACTTGATTTCTCAATGTCAAGAGACTACTGATTCAATTTCTACAAAGAATTTAATTCTATCCTTTTCTAGGAATGGGAGTCATAATTGCTTGGCTCCCTAAAATGCAGGTGCAGAACTGAATGTTTCTGCTTTTTATATATAAATTATCAAGCAAGTACACTTTTTCTACCAGCATTTTTTTCACCTATTTCTTAGGAAGTCTGAGAACTCGATTTTCACTGGAAATCCTTGACAAATACTTAGGCTTTCACTACCTGGGGTCTCTGATCTTTTTATGACAACTCCAACCATTCTCTGTCTTCTGAAAATTATTTAAACTCTTCCTGTGCTTTTGTTTTTCATCTTTCATTGCCTTTGTTCTGGATAGTTTTATTTTTTTATTTTTCTATGCTATTTTAATTGCTTTGGGGAAGAAGAAAAGATATTTTCATGTAGCCAGTCTATCTCATTTGACTGTGATTCTGCATTGGTTTTTTAAAACGGGACTCTAGTGTCATTTCTAAAGTTTCAAAAACATTTTATAATGGGATAATAAAAAAAAGAAGATAGATTAAGAAGCTATTAGATTTCATGACTAGCATTAGCTTCACTACTATCAGTTAAGTAGTAAAAAAGAAGAATTTTTTAAAAGTATTTTAAATTTATCAGTGATTTGGAATAAGCAACATAATAAGAAAACAATCTGGATCATTTTCTTTGTGTTTTATAACATTTAGACAAATTTTTCACTTGAAGTTAGGGCTGTTTTCATTTTCTTTCAGAATGGAATCCTGATATTTACCTTCACAATCAATTCCTATTTCTTTCAATTTGGAGCTGATAAATCTTTTCTGCAAATGGCAAATGAGGTCAAAAGACATCACAGGAAATAAGTCTTCAGTCTTCTACCAGATGCTCTTTGACACTCAGGGATCCAGTGAGAATGGTCAGGAGGGAGAAAATGATGAAAGGGTAATCGCTTGCTAAAAATTGTTTGGCTGGTTTGGTTTAAGATATTGGTGATTTATCAGCCCTTATCAGTTATAAATCTCCCAAAGTCTAAAGAATAAACAACCATCTAAATTGAAGCCTAAATTCAGAGTCTAGTTTTAGGCTGGAGGGGAGTTTCTATTCTATTACCAATTTTGGTTTCTAAGACCTGTCCAGTTCTATATTTTCATAAGTAACTCAAAACAATATAAGAAGTATGTTTGGATAACATGGAAATAGAAGCATGATAAATAGTTTGCAGGAGAAAGTAAAAAATATCACAATATCTCAATAAGCTGACTTACAGGCCACCTGTTAAATTCTGATTGATAATAAAAAGTTAATGATTTAGAAATAAAACTGCCAATTTTAAGACAATATAAAATTCCCAGTGCTCCTCATAAACTGAATAGAAATAGAATATCGAAAGAAATAAATGACAAAAAAATATATTAAGGACCTACACTCCTGACATATTCTTGACCTACTTGATACTTGGGGCATAAATATGAGTAAACTAAGAGCAATAGAATTTAGTAGATGGGCCATCTTGCAATTGAAGCTTCTTCATTTGTCAGACTATTATATACCTATTATGTTAGAAAAAATGTTAACAATTCTCTTTTTTATTGATCATTGAGAGAGTTTCTATAAATTATTCATCAGAGAAGAAAGAACATCTTATTTTTTTGTGTGTGAAGCATATTTATTTAAGCATAGTTGATGTACACCATTATATTAGTTTCAGGTGTACACATGGTGATTCAACATTTATATTCCTTTCAAAGTGACCACCATGATAAGTCTAGTAACCATATGTAACCATACAAAGTTATGGTGTTATTGACTATATTCCCTATGCTACATATTACATCTCTGTGATTTATTTATTTTATAACTAGAAATCTGTACCTCTTAATCCCATTCACCTTTTTTTTTGTCTGTCCTCCAACCCCTCCCCTTTGGCAGCCATCAGTCTGTTCTCTGTATTTTTGAGTCTGTTTTTGTTTTATTTGTTTGTTTTATTTTTTATATTACACATGTAACTGAAATCATACAGTATTTGTCTTTTTCTGTCTGACTTATTTCACTGAGCATAATACCTCTAGATTTATCCACGTTATCTCACATGAGAGGATTTCATTCATTTTTATGCCTGGGTAATATTTCATTGTACATATATCTATCTATATACCACTTCTTTATTTATTCTTCTATTGATGGACATCATTTATATTGGCTATAAATGATGCTGCAATAAACATAAGAATGCATGTATCCTTTCAAATGAGTGTCTTCATTTTCTTCAGATGAATACCAAGAAGTGGAATCATTGGGTCACATGGTAGTAGTATTTTTAATTTTTAAAGGAAACTCCATACTGTTTTCCATAATGGCAGCATCAATTAACAATTCCACCAAAAAAAAAAAAATGAACTCAGAGTCAAGCAAATATTTGTAAGCCAATGGTCATTGTAGCATTATTCGCAATAATCAACAGTTAAAGTCAAATAGTTGGGAAACAACCCAAATGTCCATCAACAGATGAATGAATAAAGAAATATATATAATGATATGTTATTCAGCCTTAAATAGGAATTAAGTACTGATGTATGCTACGACATGGAAGAACCTTGAAAATATTATGCTAAGTAAAATAAGCCAGACATAAAAGGAGAAAAATTGTATGGTTCCATTTATATGAAATTTCATGGAGACAGAAGTAGATTAGCGTCTGCCAGGTGCTGGGGAGTAAAGGGAATTGAGAACTATTGCTTAATGGTTACAGTTTTATCTTTGGAATGATGACAAAATTTGGAAACAAATAATGAAGATGGTTGCACAACATTGTAAATATAAATTAATGCCACTGAATTGTATGCTTAAAATGATTAGTATGGCAAATTTTATGTTATATATTTTACCACAATAAAAACATGTGAACAAAAAAGAAATAGCTACAATTGTGATTAAATCATCATACTTATACAGTTTCTCTTTTACCTACCCCTTAGGGGATTAGGATTTAATTACTGAAAGATAGAATACTAAGAATATAATATAATTTATATTCTACTAAAATATGTTATATTTCTTTATTTTTGTCTTCCTTCCTCCTACTATCCACAGTTCTAGGCTTCTTTACAGAAGTAAAAATCCTGTACTATGAGTTTCCCAATAAAGGCAGTGCCACGAAGCACATCTTTTTAAGCTTTGAGGCATTTATTTACAATATTTGACTTGATGTCACCATAAAACAATGTAATAACAAGCTATATTATTACACAATTCTGCTTCCATGATTCTGAAGAAGCTGTTCAATAAGATTAGCACCTCATGTACATAATCTCATCACACAACCAAAGAAGACACTTTTGTATATTCAATGTTGCATATGTTTAAAAAACCTACTTTAACATCATATTCTAGAGAGAAACATTTAAAGCTATGGATTTCTTGTGGAAATTGCTCTCTTTAAATTTCTTTGAATAGCAATAAGAAAATTAACTCTTATCCTTTCTCTAGGAGCTGAAAAGGGAATACACTTGCAAGTGAAATAAATTGTCTGTCTTCTGTTGAAAGGAAACTACGATCTATGTGCTCAGCAACATATGCAAATAGCAGATTGAAACTTGGATGCAGAGAATATTCTGTTCTTGATAACATCTGTTATACTTAATAGATGCTGCAGTGCCAACATTACACCAAGTAAAGTGAGACTACAAAAAAGAAGAAACTCCCCGTGTTTTAGCTTCTTCTCTAAACAAAAAACACCATCACTTCAGAAAGTAGGTTCTGAACTGAATAAACTATATATAATGTTTGCACCTTGTGAATGTAGAAGCATATGTGATTTCAATGATTCAATGATTAAAATATAACATTCCTCACTCCCTGCTTCCTGACAGACAGAAGGTCTAGTTTCCTTAATCTTACATTTGACTTCATAACATTTCAAAATGTTTTCATTTATTTCCTATGACTACCAAAGTAAGAAATAAAGTATCTGAAAAATGTGAAATGTTTATTCCTCACCTTAAGAACAACATCACAGTGGTAATAATCACATATGTGAAGAATGTGAACAGTAAAATGACTCAAAAGGAAATGCACATGATAAATATATATTAGACATAGCTTAATTTTGCTAGTATTGAAATGAATGCAAGCTAAAGCAAAAATGAAGTATAGTATACAAGACATGCACTCTAAAATATAATATGATTCCAAAAACTAGTGATAATACATTTAATCCAGAATACTACTGCATTTATTATAGAACAGTAAATTTATCTGTTAATTTTGGAAAGCATTTGACATATCAAAGTTCATTAAAAATTATTTGTAAATCACTTCAGAAAGCTGCTGGTTAATTTCATAATAATAAACAAGCACCAGCTATTGACTCACTCCATAAAATTTAATGCTGGAGAAACTAGAGAAACAAAAGAGATTATGGATCCCAGAAAGAAAGAAACAAACAAAACAAAACAAAACAAAAAAACAAGCAATGCATTCGGAGCATTGAGTGTGTTTTGAGTTGCTTCTATCTGGAAGATGAATAGCTATAATTTACATGGAATCTAAATAAAAAGTCAAACTCATAGAAACAGAGAGTATAAAAGTGGTTGTCAGAGGCTGAGGGGTGGAAGAAATACTGGTAAAGGGGTACAAACTTTCAGCTATAAGATGAATAATATTGTGAGTATAGTTGACAACACTGTATTGCATAATTAAAATTTCTTAAGAGAGTATAACCTAAATATGTGTTCGTTAACTGGATGGGAGGAATCTTTTCACAATGTGTATCAAATCATCATGACGTACACTTTAAATATTTTACAATTTCATTTGTCAATGATATCTTAATAAAGCTAAAAAATAAGAAAAAAAGACATCTGATAAAGGACTCATCTAAAATGTATAAAGAATTCTTAATACTCAACAATAGGAAAACAACTTGATTAAAAAATAAGTCAATGATCATAACAGATATCTCATCAGAAAAGATATACAGATGACAAATATGCATATGAAAAATATTCTATATCATATATTACCAGGAAAATACAAATTCAAACAATAGATATTATACCACTGCAAACCTATTAGAATGGCCAAAACCTGGAACAGTCACACCACCATATGCTGATGAGGATGTGGAGAAACAGGAACTCTTGTTCATTGCTGGTAAGAATGCAAAATGAAACAGCCACTTTAGAAGACAGTTTGGTGGTTTCTTAGAAAACTAAACAAACTCTTACCATATGATTCAGCAGTTGTGCTCCTTGGTATTGATGCAAAGGAGTTGAAAACTTATGTCTACACAAAAACCTGCACATGGATGTTTATAGCAGTTTTATTCATAATTGCCCAAATTTGGATGCAACCAAGATTCTTTCATAAGATGAATGGATAAATAAACTGGGATATATACAAAGGAATATTATTCAGTGCTAAAAAAATGAGTTATCAAGCCATGAAAAGACATAGAGGAAACAAATGCATATTATGAAGTGAAAGAAGGCAATGTGAAAAGGCTACATACTGTATAATTCCAATTATATGACATTCTGGGAAAAGCAAAACTATGAAATTGTAAAATGATCAGTGGTTGCCAGGGGAACAGGAGGAGGGGTGAATAGGTGAAGCACAAAGGATTTTTAGGTCAGTGAAAATACTTTGTATGGTATTGTAATTGTGGATACATGTCATTACATATTATCCCAACCCATAGAATATACAACAACCAGAGTGAACCCTAACGCAAGCTATGCAGCTTGGATGATTATAATGTGACAATGTACATTCATCAACTGTAACAAATGTACCATTCTGGTAGGGACTGTTAATAATGGGGCAGTCTGTGGATATGTGGGAGCAGGGGAAATTTCTGTATCTTTCTATTTTTCTGTGAAACTAAAACTGTCCTAAAAATGTAAAATGTGAATTATAAAAAAGAAACTAAATAAAGTTTATAAATAAATAAATGCATAAAAGAGAAAAAACAAAAACCTAAGAATGACTCAAATATCTTATGTTTGGAAGGTATAAAATGTATTAATAAATAATCCATGTGTTACAAATTTACAATGGAATTTAAAAAAGTAATTGATAATAGGAAAAAACTACAGATCAGTGTTTGTGCATCACAGCTAAAACATAAAAAATCATTATGAAATTCCGATGAAGATTTTGGTTGAATATTATGAGAAATTTGATGAACTTCTAAATTAAAAATAAGTACATTGAAAAAGGAAGCACATTAAAGCCTTTAGGATGGTGGTCTATGAGACAGAGTGAGAAGAGAGAAAGACAAAGAAAAATAATTTACTTCTGTAATTCAACTAATTTATATAAATAACAAAACTGTATATGACTTATGTAATTATGTAATTCAAAAGAAAATATATGTATATGAATGGGTTTATTACAGTGTTATCTATAGTGAAGACATAATGTCTCCCATCTAAATATCCAATAACAGAGGTATAACACAGTGGATGGACACGGTGAAATATTATGCAGACATATAGATGCATTGATAAGAAATTTTTAAGAAAAAACTGTTTTTATTAAAAATAAATTTGTTTCACATAAAGCACTTAATATATAGTGACATTAGAGATCCCAATTACATATAAATTAGAAAGTATATGTATGAATAAAAATAATCAGAGATAATAGAAAGCATTACGTTAGAGAGCATTAAGATAATAATCTAACTTATGGTTTTATTTTCTTTCAATAATATATAATATTGTTTTAAAAAGAAAGTCAGAGAAAAAAATTGGTTTTAGTTTGAAACTCAAAAGTTTATAAAACAAAATACAAGTTGCACGATTTTAGATGGAATGTTATTCAGTTGTCAACTACCCGTGCTAATAGTGAGATGCCCAAATATGGTTATTGTATGTGTACAAACTTCAAATTTTATCTTTATTATATCCTCGGTCTATTTATTGATATCAGCGTAATGAACTTTGGTTTAATGTGAACCCTGACCACATTCTACATTTTTTGCCCATATTCTATTGAATTCGATTTAGTAGAAAGTTATGGAGAACCTAGTAAAAAAGTGTTGGATTGATCAAAGAGACATGATTGCTTTCTTGGTGAAACTTTCAACCTGTTGCTTATTATTGAACACTCAGTAAGAGTTAGATTCTATGCAAATATTGTAGGTGGTATGTTCTATCTCTATTTCGTAAAATCAAGCGCAGAAGAGCATGGAACGCACAGTGATAAAGAACATGAAGTTACGCATGACTTTTGTACAGCATGCGTGGTGTTATGTGTTGCTTAAATAACTCGAGACAACTTGAATAATGTATTAATTAATACTTATCACTGGGTTATTGCATTGGTCCATGACTGGTATACCAAAGGACACCTGTGACCAGGAATCCTGAGATTTGTTTGCATATCATTGTTAATATATTCAATTTATCTCCCTGCAACTGATTATACCTAACACCATGGTAACCAGTTAATGGAATTTCGTTCTGAGCAGTTTATGTGACTTAGTATATGTAGATCATGGGCTTGCAAGAAAATATGTGAGAGAACTTTGCTTCTTGAAAGAACAAAACTGTGTTTGGGCAGTGAACAGTTCTAGCAAAATAGCAAAACCAGATCTAATGAGCAATAAAGAAAATTGATTTTTCAATCAATTTTGAAAAAATTGCTAGGAAACATTGCTCTATTGTGATAATGATAGTGAGGTAATTATTGCTGACCCATTTAGGTTCCTCCCCAGCCCTGCATTGATCCCTTCAAGAGTGCCACCGAATTATTAATTTTGAAAGAACGATGCCAGCCTAGGGAGGATAACCACTAGATTAATGAATTTCCAAATTTATTTATTGATTTTCTTATAATATTGAGTTCTTTGAGCAAAAAAAAAAGAGAAAACAAAAATAAAATCCATCAAAACCACACCGACAAACAAAATAAATTATTTTTACTAGCTGAGAAGTCTTCTTCCTCTTATAATTTATTAGGCTCTATCTTTAGTCTTTCAATTACTATAAAAGCCACCTGTGTTCAGTCTCCCAGGTAGTTTTCGATGTCTCTATAAATGTCTCACCACACATGCAAGTGCATGCACGCACACACACACATGCGCAAATGCTGAGCTAGATTTCTGATAGTTATTTCAAGAAGTCCTACTTGACAACAGCAGTTTAGAACATCTGCAAACCAAGAGGCAGCTCCAGAATTAGCATGAAGTCAGAACTTGAGGTGAGTAGCTCTGAGGAGGTTTAGGTAGGTGAATTGCTTTGTAGTTGGTTTGAGTGGCAAGTACACTTAATCTGTGGTCTTTTCAAGTGGTTATGGAATGTCTGATTGAGACTGCACAAGGGGTTAAAACTGCACACTTCCAAGTAACCCATTGGCATTACTAATTGATTAAAGTTTCTTCTGTTGTAGCAGTTGGATGTCAGATGACCCTTTTAAGATCTGAGCATTGTGATTTCATAACAGTCTATATAGCAAGTAATTAAAAGTAGTTGTTGTTTTAAAATATGTTTCCCTAGAGAATATTTTAATGTTTTAGGAGTAGATTTTGGAAGAGATACTGAAACTTGGCAGATGGTAGATCCTTTAGAAATAAAAAGAAATATAAAGGTTTATCTCCCTGAGAGAAGACTGTAACCCAAAGTCCCCAAAACACTATGAAAATATTATTACCAACATTCTAGGAGAGGAGACAGATAGTAAAGAAAATATATGTGTAAAGTAAACGAAGAATATTAATAAAAGCTAGGAATAAAAACAAAGGAGAGAATGGGCATTGAGAAAGTGATATTTGGATAAAAATATAAACTAAGCAAAACACGATTATAGGTGGGAGAAGAACATTCTAGGCAGAAGAAATTGCAAGTGAGTTGTTTGGTGCCTGACACATTTGAATATAGCAAATGGAAAAAGGTTGTAATAATAAAGCAAAATGAGAAACTACTTTTAAAAACTTAGTCAAAAGGACAAGGCATAGTATGCTCTTAATCATGTACAAAAATGTATAGAAAGAGCCTAGTTGGAAAACCAGAAAATGGTTAAGAGTAGTTTAATTTTTGTTTAATTTTCATTTTTTTTTTTTTTTGGTAATTTTAGTTTTTCTCTAACAACCATAAGTGTCTTTCGCACAAGAATTTGTGTTTAAAAACTCACTGAGAAGGGAAGGATTAAGCAGCTGGAAGAACTTTACAATTATAAACTAGGGAAAATAAAACCATATACGTGATATGAATACAAAATTTTCCATGTAAAAATCATGCCAAGTTCTTAGTCTTGTACCACAGTGATGAACAGAGATTTCAATAAAATCAAATATTTTTCATTCTCTTCCCAGAAGAATTACTCAGCCAACAAATATACAGACAAGAAACTTACTGTCTCACAGTGAGAACATCAGCCTTGTGCTTAATTTAATTTATGGCTACATAGCAACTCACCAAATTTAAGATAATGTCTTCACATTCCTTGTTAATTTAGTAAAATATCTAAAAAGGCACAATTAAACCCTTAGCAGATGGCAAGTTTCAGTCCCTGGAATGGGATTATAGTTCTTCCTTTGCTGGGAGCTGACAGATGGGTATCATCACTTACCTCCAGGGCAGAGAATGAACACACAGAGATTACAAAAGAACAATAGTATTTAAAGAGCAGCTTCCAATTCTGCCAGCTAAATCAATAAGTGACAGCTGACAGTTGGAACTATTAAGTCACGGTGGGTCTGGAAATTGCTCTTAACCTTTGCCTTCATTTGTAGATTGCCGACTCAGGAGAGAAACATTCAAAATATGAGTAGATCAGATGGGATACTTCACCAAGGCATTCTGATTAGGCTGCTATTTTTATAGAGGGTTATCAGGGTTGTTAGACCTTAAGCTGAATTGCTTTCACTCTCTGTTGTATCTCCAACACATTATATAGAACGTAGTCAGTAAAAAATGTGTGTTGTTCTTTCACATGTTAAATATCTTTAGACATGTCCATACAGAAAACTGTACAAGCTGAACACTCTAACAGGTCAACAAAACATCTAGCAAAAGCCTAAACCTCAGTTTGTATTGAGCTAGGATTAGACTGAGTTTGTGTCTTGGTCCTCAGTTGTGCCAATCAATTTAATTAAACCTGGGATTACATCACCCTCACAGGTTCCTGTGATTCAGCTAAGTGTTCATATGCACACACACACACACACACACACACACACACACACATATAGATATATGTATATATAGCAGATGTTTTCTTCTTTCTCTTCTGTTTATCTTTATTATAATTGGTGATGTTTTAACTGCTTTTGTTGGTTTTGTGTATTAGGGTAACATTAGTTGCCATAACTAGAAGTGATTAATACTTAAAAACTTTATATTTAGTTCAAATTTACAGGGCAATATGAAGCTCCTAGTTAGTAGATGAATTAGATGAATTTGCTCCTCATAGTAAATTAGGGAATTCAGGTTTCTGCCAAATTGTGGATCTGTCAGCTGCTACAGCCCCCAGAACCCTCTGCATCCAACTTGTGAGAGGAAAACAGCAGAACAAAAACGTTCCAAACTATTTTAAGAATTCTAGGTTGAAAACAATCCCTTTTAGTCTTATTTCACAGGCAAAACTTGTCATATGAATTGGCCATACTTGGTTCCAAAAGGGACTAGAAAATGTAGCTCCTATTTAAGGAGGTGGAAGATGGAGCATGACTTTGGTGTACAGCTGGTCGTCTTTACCACAGTGACTATGAATGGGTTCTTATCAGTATCTGGAAATCTTTGGAAGATGGTTTATCAAAGGTCTAATGTGATATGAAATAGGGTCAGAACTTTGTTGGTATAAGAAGATTGGAAGGAAAAGAAGGATTGATGACTTTCTTTCAAACATCTCAATTCCTAGAGCATATGGGTGGTGGATCTGTCACTCTGCTCACACAGTTGGGAAAGGATTCATTGCTGACTCTTTTAAATAACACTTAGAAACAATAGGCTCTTGACTATTGGTAACTTCCGCCATCATTTTCCTTTAAAGACATGTCTTAATACTAATATTCTTAAAGTCTTTTATTTAGGCATCCTCAAATACTGGAAAGAACATGAGCTTTGAGATTAAACAAGGAGAATAATAACAACCTGGTTATGAACCCCTGTTGCATTCCTTACGAGTGTAAGATCTTGAGTGATTAGATGAACTGACACTTAAATTCTTCATCTTCACATTGGTACTGCATCAGAGCACATTGAATGTGACACATATTTGACACTCAGTAAATAGTCTCTATTTTCTCACCTAGATAGTGATTACATCGAATTATTCTGAAGCAAAGCATTAGTGAGGTAAACTTTGAAGACATTCTTTTGGTAAAAAAATATACCTAAAGTCAGGATAGGGAGGATCACAATCTCAGGAAAAATATTGATACTTTGGTCATTTTAGCACTCTTTAACATATTTTCTAGTAAACTATTTTGAGGGCTAAAAAGATAGAAGAATCAAGAATAAGAATGAAAGTGAATATTCTTCAACTAGGCTACGTAGGAATAAGGGCATCTTTGAAGTCCTGATTCTTCCTGGATTGAAGATCTACTCTTCAGATAGGGCAACTAATGCCACTTGCACTTTTTCATGAGACAGTATCCAATTGTCCCAGTTACCATTTCCGTCTCACCAGTCCAAAGGCATAGATTTCTGAATTAACACAATAGGCCCATAATTATTATTCGAAGGGGTCATTTATTCTTTTATTGATAGGATATTATAGGATGTGAACTTTATAAAATAAAATTTGATAGAATACTTCAAAATACTTCCATGGCTTTCAAGATGAAACCTAGATACCTAATACAGTTTACAAAGCTCTTCATAATCCAATTCCTCCTCATTCTCTAGATTTGTCTTTTATCACTTGTACACTTGTACAATGCACTAATCATGCTGGGCTTTCTCCTGTCTTATAAAAACAGCAGCTAGTAAGGACTCAATAAATGAAAGCTAACTAAATAAGTCTAAATAAATTTATTTTTTAAGGTCCACTATTTGGAAAAAAAAAAAAACTAAAATGAGAATAAACAACTGAGATTACTGGAGAAACCATATTCCTGAAGAGGATTATAAATATAGTCATGAAAATTCTAGAGTGAATAGTAGTATATATTCTATGATTTTATTTCCTAGCCAACTGTATAAACTTTGCATTTGGCAAAGATACATAAAAAAGTTCTGAAAACTCTTGAGTAAAAATGTAAACAATTTTTTAATCAGAGTTTGACATTCAAACTCATTCATTTGTGTGTCAGAGTGTAGTTTCACCTTTATATAAACACCAGAGTATTATTTGCCCAACAGCTTGGAAGTCACTAGATAGAACAAAGAGCACATTTCAGGCTCAGAGAAGCAATGAGAGGATAAATGAAAACCGTGAATACTCCAATTCTCATGACACATTTTCTAGCCTCCTCTGCAGGATGCTTTATCCAAAAAAGAAAAAAAAAAAGCAAACCTCACACCTACTTCATGTATATTAGTATCAAAATCCTGAAAGGAAATTTGTTTTCAATATGGTGAGTGATGCATCTATGAGATAAATTTTTGTAAGTTATACAATTTCAGAAAATTCTTAATCGATAAATTTTAATGGACTTAAAAATAATATGCTTATTTACCATATTATATTCTATGTGTATGTAAAAACAAGAATTGACAAGAAATACATTCAATATAAATATGAACATGATTAAATGTCACCATGTTAAAATTAATTCTGGTGTTTCATAATAATTCTATTTAAAACATAATTTAATGCTTAGAAATCATATGGAAAAGTACGTAATGATCAGTATATTTAAATAGTTATAGATATCTGAAAGAAAGTATTTTAACTATTTGATTAAGTCAGGATTGTAAGATGTTAATGGTTTTTATGTGGTGCCATATTTCTACATTTCTCTATTTCACAAAAGAAAATATTTCCATTTCCATTTTAAGAGCTAGAATTACACTTTTAAAAATGAAAATGTAATGCAAAGAATTATTTAGTGAGACTCTATTTTAAAGTCCAAAGATTTAAGCATCATGATTATTACAAGAATTGATTTAAATTTTAATGAAAAAAAGAGATGGCCAAACTTATAGAGAGTGATTTCTTTCCTATTTCAGAAAATAAAAACCTCTAGTAATTGTATCTTTTACAATCCTGCAAATTCTGGAAAGCTGAACATCATGCTGAGAAACCATGTGAGAAATATCAAATTTGTTTCTGAACATATCAAAAAACTATAATTCCACATAGTTATTAAAACGTGAGCAAACAACATCTTTTTTTTTGTATGTCTTCTGGTTTCTATTGCTGTGCAACAAATCGTTGCGAAAAACCACAGCTTAATAACTACCACTTTATTATGATTACTGATTCCTCTGTTCCATATGATCTGAGGGCTAGGCTGGGAAGATTTGGGTTTCTCTGGCACATAATATCCAACACACTGTGTGAATCTGGGCAAGTCTATGTCAATATAATTTTCTAATCTGTAAAACTAAGAAAATTATACATAGTGTTTTTTCTTAGTTGTATATAACATATATACGCATATACATATATACATATGTGTATATGTATATGCATATATGTATGCATATATACATATGTATATATGTATATATGCATATATATATATAGATATAGATATATATATATGAATGGATATGTTTGTGTACATCCATACAGATTTACGTGCACCTGTATGATATCTCTACCTTCATATCAACTCACACTTCCAAATAGAAGCCAAATTGGTCAACTTGACTTATTTACAAAATAGTCTATTTGCATATTAGTATGAATTCATCTACCTCACAAAGAATTTTAAATGTGTTGAGGTATTTCCAATATCAATAAATATTGAGCAGTGAAAAAAAATATGTGTGTGTGTGTGTGTGTGTATGCATGTATATATTTTCATATAATACTCATTGAATTACTTTTGGCATTCTGAATAATTGCCACATGCCAGCGACAGGACTGATTGCAGAATTTAGCAAGTCGAGATGTCAAGTTAGTCTTTGGCTAGAACTCTGTTGGCTAGAACTCAACTCTCATCAAGTGTCAGTTGAGGTAAGAACAGTAATATTAGCAAAGGGAAAAATTTATTTTTAATACTATATGGTACAGCATAATAATTACAAGTATTGGCTCTAAAGCAGAATGCTTGGGTCCAAAAGGTGACTCCACAAATTAAGGGCTACAAGACTTTGGACAAGTTATTTAACTTATCTATACTGTAATCCTCAAATCTGTAAAACAGGGATGATAATAGTATCTACATCACAAATGTGAGAAATAAATGAGTTAATCCATGTAAAAATCTGAGAAGAGTAAAAGGCATATGGTACTTAGTAAATATTAGGTATTATTATTACAATATAATTTAGGAAAGTGGAAGAATATTTACAAAATGAAACGTTATTTCACAGTTATATTACTCTGTTGAAAATAAAATGCATATTGTTGGAATTGTAATCCCTTCTTGAACTTTTATTTACCTACATTATTGAACCATCCTTACAATACTTTTCACGGCTTTCTTGAAAGTGTTCCCTACATAAGGTGTGGGGAGAGGATGACTTCTAGATATTTCTCTTTTCTACGCTCGGAAGTCTGTCTGCCTTAATTCTTATAAAAGCATTTAGTGATTACATACGATATTGCAAACATGGTAATAGCTGTGGGAGATATTATAATAAAGACACAGTCTATTCTTTCAATGTATTCTCAGTTTTGTGGGAAAGAAAGTTATGTAAAAAGATATCAGTTCATTATGGTGATGTTCCATGACTCAAGAAAAAGCACAAAA
>NW_006442107.1:26644991-26656245 GCF_000325575.1 Pteropus alecto | reverse complement strand
TATAATAAGGATTATAAATATATTATATATATTTATATAAATATGAAATATATATATATTTACAGATTTGAGGATTACAGTATAGATAAGTTAAATAACTTGTCCAAAAATATATAATATATATATATTTCTCTAACTGTGTATTCTATTTCTTCACCCTACATTTAGTCCTCATTATTTGCAATGTACACTGCCCAAGCTGTCTAAGCAACTCTTATCCTTTATTTATTACTTGGCTCATTTGTAACCTTTCTTTGTAGCACTTTTCTGGCATCTCCCAGTAGAGTTAAAGTTACTTGTGTTCATAAGATGAAACTTTTCACATGAGAACTGAGATAAATTTACAAGTATTGTAATCACAATTTTTAAATATATACAACTTAGAAAATTTACTGAAACATTTTTATTATAATGTCTTCCTTGTTTCTGACACCCAGAATAAATTTGTAAAGAGTTTCAGAATGTATAGCTATAATATTTAATGTATCATTTCTCAGTCGTACCTCAATTTCTCTCAATTGACAAGGAAAAATTTTTGAAAACATTATTTAGAGAATTGTTTGTGCCAAATAGTTTTCAGATAATAAAATGTTATCACTCCCTACATTGTTGAATTGATATTTTGAAATTGCACCCCAATATAGGTTTTTATTGCTTCTATTTTAGAATATTGTTTATAACCAAAACCTAATTAGGAGCAATGCCTATAGGTCTGTGCTTAGAAACATATGCCTATGTCTTCACCTAACAAATAAATTTGAGTTCTAAATATAATAAGGATCTTCCAAGAAATTTAAATCCTACACTGCAAAATCAATGCATAATCTTGTACCAGTCATTTAGATCTATTTACAAAATATGTTAATAAGTAAAAGCAGCAATCGTAAGGTATATTTGTTGAAACATTTTAGATATTTGTGACTCAATTAATATTTTGTTTCACAAAGAAGTATTTACTTCATGATAATTTATTCTAGTTTTCTTTTTTCAAACTTAGGCTAAGTCAGTTACTTCCTTAATCTATACATTTTACATGACTAACATTTCCAAAGAGACTGTTTTAAATATCTCAGAGTATATCTTCTGATATGACTTCCCCACAATATTAGAAATGGAAATACATATGAATGTTTTAGGAATTCTTATGTAGAGTGTTTTTTAATTAAATTTACCAGAGTGAAATTAGTTAACAAAATTATATAGGTTTTAAAATGTTCAATTCAATAATACATCATCAGTATACTGCATTGTGTGCTCACCCAAGGTCAAATCCTTTGTCACCATATATTTGATCCTCTTTACCTTATCTACCTCCTCCCCACTGCCTTTTACCTCTGGTAACCACTAAACTATTGTCTGTATCTATGGGTTTTTGTTTGTTTGACTTGTTCATTTGTTACTTTCAGTTTTACAGCACACATATGAATGAAATCATACGGTTCTCAACTTTTTCTGATTTATTTCACTTACCATGATAATCTCAAAATCCATCCATGTTTATGCAAATGGCAGTATTTCATCTTTTCTTAAGCCTGAGTAATATTCCATTGTATATTTACTACATCTTTTTTATTTAATCATCTATCATAGGACAATTTGGTTGTTTCTATGTCTTGGCTACTGTGAATAAGGCTGCAATGAACATCGGTGTACATATATCTTTACGGATAAATGTTTTCAAATTTTGGGGGTAGATATCCAGAAAAGGGATTGCCGAGTCATATGGTAGTTCTATTCTTAATTTTCTGAGGAATATCCATACTGTTTTACACAGTGTCTATATCAATTTATATTTCCATCAACAGTGTATCAAGGTTCCTTTTTCCTCACAACCTCTCCAATACTTATTACTTGTCCTGTTGTTGATAGCCATTCTAATAAGTATGAGGTTGTATCTTATTGTGGTTTTGATTTGCATTTCCCTAATAGCTAGTGAAGTTGAGCATCTTTTCATATCTCTGTTTGCCATTTATATGTCTTCTTGGGGGAAGTGTCTGTTCAGGTCCTCTGTTCATTTTTTAATTGGATTGTTTGTTTTTTGTTGTTGTTGAGTTGTATGAGTATATTTTTGATATTAGCCTCTTATCGGAGGCATCATTTGCAAATATCTTCTCTCATTCAGTTGGCTGCATCTTTGTTTTGTTGGTTTCTTTTGCTGGGCAGAAGCTTTTTAGTTGATATAATCCCATTCATTTATTTTTGTTTTTACTTTCCTTGCCTTTGAGGTCAAATTCATAAAATCCTCTCTAAAATCAAAGTCGTTCATTTTGATGGCAGTTATAAAATAAAGTGGTGTGTGTGTTTAGTGAGTACAGAGTCTCAGTTTAGAACAACCAAAAAGTTCTGGGAAAAGATGATGTATTTAGCACTGCTGAATTGTGCACTTAAAAATAGTTGAAATGACAAATTTTGTGTTAAGTATATCTTACCACAATAAAAAAATAAAATAAAGTGAAGCAGTGTATTTTAGTTCTCAGTAACATTTAAGCAAATAAAAAACTGTAGCATATGTATATATGTCTTAAATTTGTATTTATAAAATTTGTATATATCTCTTAATCATTTTTTTTACCTCAGGTGCATATATTCTACCTTAAATGATTGTTAGAGTTTTATTGTAAGCTCTAGAGAATGAGGCATTGTGAAGGGTAGGTTCAGACAAAACAGATCCTACCTATTGTTAAGGATTTTACTATAAACAAACAAGTATAAAAATACTAAAATAGAAGACAGAATAAAGTAATGGCTATGATTCAAGTATAGAAAAATAAGCAAGTATTAGTTCTGATTGAGGAGGAGATTGGACTAGCTCATACCGCGGTAGGAGTGGAGCCTAGATATAAACAATTAATAGGATTATAGGCAACAGGTTCAAGATAGTATTTTAAAAAGAAATTCAAAGTCATCGAGTCAGGAAAGTGAAAAGTCAGATGTGCAAGATAACTATAGCACATGCAGTATGGGGTAATGTATTGAGATGTTAAAATACAGTCATTGGACAGAGAGAAGTTGAAAAGATTATAGAATTTATCAGATTTTTCTGCAAGTGATAATGTTGAGCCTGGGAGGATGGGTTCAACCATTATGCCAGAGAATTGGTTTGACCACTTTTACGTCATTAGTGTATAAATATAGTAAAAAGGAAATTGGAAGTTAAAACATGTATCTTGTTATTTACAAAAGGCAAGGAGATCAAGTTGAACATCTGTATGTGCTAGGCATTGCATTAGGCACTTTGAATATCATGTTATAAATTTTAAGATAGTTCTAGATTTAAAGTCAGTTAGGTAATTTGTTTGGCAATCTGATCTCCACACTTTAGTGAAAAAGCATTGCAGGGAAATAAACTTTTAGGTACAATTTCTACAAGAGCTAGTTATGATACCCACTCCCTATTTTGAAAAAAAAACAAAAAACAAAAAACACTATTCATGTTAACCCACAGGCCTCGAGTTAATATTAAACTTCCATCCAAGGTTATTCAATTCTAACAATAGAAGCTATAAATTTTATTTTAGAAAGCCATATTCTTATCATCATAAATACTATAAACTTTGAGCTTCCTGTTAGATATATGTGTATATAAGTTTATAATTTATTCTTTGTCACTCCATATTATCACATATTCCACAATTTAAGTTTTTTGATAAAATGTCTATATGTTATATATATTAATACCAAACCCATTTTCACATTGGATTTATATTATAAATTGGAGATATGTTTATTTAAAAATATTTAGAAATCAATTAAAATAAAGAATCAAAATGATTTTTTCTTATAAAATGTTCAGTGAACTCAGAATATAGAATAATAAAAAGATCATTTTCTTTTTTAATGATAGTTAGATATTTAAAGATTTCCAATAAATGTTGAAATAATGCCTGTTTTATAAAGTGACTCTAAGAGATTTACTGCACAGAGTGACTATGAAATATGAAGGATGGTAAAAAGTAAGGTGATTGTCTCACACTTTATGTAAGGAAAGGTTGACAATATTGAAATATGTTTATTGGTGGTTCAAATGCAATTTTATAGTAGAGCTTTCATAAAATCAAATTACATTTGTATAATCTATCTACCTAATATGTAATTTTTTTCACTCAATCAAATTTACTCTCATGCTAAAAGTATATCTATTTTCAAGACTACAATTCTGCACATAGAATACCTCCTTTGTGAAAGTTTGGCCAGAATATTGGCTGGTAGTGTGGAGACAAACAAAAAAAAATTATCTTCTGCTTTTGAAGAAAATAGAAAATCCAGAAAAGTGTAGTAAATGACACAATTCAACTGCTGTCTGTTCCCAGGAATATCTGTCTCCACAATTCCTTCTCTTTGGCATGATGCCAAGCCAGAGAGAGATATGGGGCCACAGCAACTAAACTCGATAAGTTGGCAGGGAGGGGTAGAAATGCCCCATTTTTTGTGCACATATGTGAATGTGCTCATGGTCTGTGTCAGAATTTCAACATTGTTTTCAACAGACTGAGTATGATCCACTTTCTCATAATATCCAAGACAGGAAGAGAGAAACCATCTGTTGGATTACCAAGGTAGAAATTGCATTATAATGCGAGAAATTAACCATAAGGTCTGAGTCAGTCAGACCATCACTGCAGATCTGTCATAAGCAGAAAATAAACTCTGACAAATGTGCTCCATCTTCAGGATAACAGTCAATCTACTTCAGACCAAATATGTTCAATTCTGCATGTGAACTTAATAAAATTGTTAAGTCCTGTCTAAAATGATGCCTGAAATTTTCTGATATCAAATCAGTGTTGGAGCAAGAATTACTGCTCATTGTAACTAAATAAAGTACTTGATGTCACCATGAAAATGGAGCCATCGGTTACCTGAGTTCTGCTTTGGGAAAAAAATGTTTGCAATGGTTGTGCTCTCTAGTGCATTTAGATCTACAAACGAATGCCTATGTGAAAATAAACTGAATATAGCAAGTAAAAGAGACATGATTTTTATGGCACGATATAAGCTAAACACAGGTGTGGATTCCAGTGGGTGCTGAAAGAGTGCTTTGAGTACAGCAATGCAAAGGTTGATCTTATTCTTCTTTTCTCCTCAACATACACACTCTACTGAAGCTCCCTGTGCTCATAAAACTTTGCTGAAACATCTACCACTCTTTCTATGCTATTAAATCCTTATTCTTTCAGGTTCACCTCACCTTTCTATAAATGAACCTTGCTATTTCAGCTATACTCATCTCTAACATTTCCAACTTTAAACAGTGCTTACTGCCTACAGTATACATTTCTGAATTGATTATATTCTATAACATATTTTTATTATTTCGAATACTACTGATTTCTGAAAACATCGTCTGATTTACCTCACTAAGGGATAAGTGGCCTGCCTCTGTATTCTCAGAGTATATAGCAACTGTTTTGTTCTGTTTTTTTTTTTTTTTCTTTTTCTGATAGCACTTATTGTGCTGTATTTTAATAACCCTGTAAATTCAGTACAGGAATGGACTATGCCTTTCTCCTGTACGGATACACAGAGTTGCAGCTTTATAAATGTTTGTTGACTAAATGAGAACTCCTTTCCCACACTCTAGTAGTCCTAAAAATGAGAAAGGGCAAAAGTATTATCAAATGAAAAAAACAAATTTGGATTTAAGTAAAAAGAGACTTTATTCATCAGGATTATTGTAATTAGGGAGTGGGGCTATCACAACAAAGTGAGAGTCTTTGCAAGAGGGAGAAAGGTTAAGTATGGGGCTTTTACTCTCTGACTGACAATAAGGGACATCAGATCTGTAAGTGATGCAAAGGTCAGGCAGAAAAAGACTTTCTTTTATAGAAAGGAGAAAACAAAACAAAAATTCAGGGGCAAGGAAGTAAGATAATCAATGTTCTGATGTGATGATTCCTGAGAGGATGTGAAGAAGGCATTGTTCTCAGTTCCAATGTTTGCTCAAGGGTGGGTCAAAGTATATAGGGGTCTGGTGTGGGGTGGAGAGAAGCTTAACTAAAGCTTGATCAAGTCAAGTTAGCAGGTATTGTATCCAGATTGCTCAGTGCATATAAATAATTCAGCTAATCATTAATAAAGCAAAGAGGAAATTTGGAGTGTCTTTCTTTGGTATTTAAGAAAGAGAGACATCTGGTGTGTCTTGTAAAAGTCATATGAAGAAGGGTAGTTCTTTGCATTAAACTATTTCCTGGTACAAAAAAAAATGGGGAATATTTTTTTACCTTTTGCTGCTTTCCTGGAGCATTCAGATAAAATTTAACACTGTCAATGTAAAGTGATTATTTGGTCCCAGAGCCGCAATAACTCTTATTACTTGCTAGGCACTGTGCTTATTTCTTGACATAAGATTTCTGACTTGTTAGAGATCTAAAGGATAGCTTCGATTTGGTTAAGCTTAAAATTGGGTGACAATTGTCCAGATAGAAGGAAAAGCAAGAGCGAAGTTTTTAAAGAAAAAGCAATGAATCGTCTGGGAACAGAAAGAAGTCTAGTCAAATGAAAAATATGTTTAAAAAAAAACTAAAAGCAGAAAAAAAATGTTTATATGGTCTTTGGGTGAAGAAAGTATTAAAGAGGAAATTGGAATCTGAAAAAAAGAGTGTTAGTTTTGACTATATGAAAAATAGAAACTTCTATAAATCAAAGAACTTTTGTGGTTTATCTTTGCTCTTCTCTACCCTATTTGTGTCCCCAGAGACTGACTTCTATTAATTATAATACTGGCAACCATTGCCTTCTACCTTCTTGATTACATTGGCCTATGGATGGCACCATCAAGAAATTAGAAGGATCTTCTTCCATGATTCCAGTTCCGGTTGGATTCCAGTAACATTGTCCCCTCCAGGACTAGAGAGGGTAACAGCTACCTGCTGTTGATAATCCTTGAGTGTTTCATTATCCCTTCTTTGGTCCCTTAACCATGCTCATAGGTTTGTAAACTCTTTTAAATTAAAAACTTTGGATGAGCCATCTGTTTTCTGCAGTGACCCAGTCTGAAATATCACAAGCAAAACAGCAAGTGACAAACTTGGAAAGAAAATGCAACCTGTATTACAGAAGAAGAGCTTATACTAATTTTATAGGAGTCATATTATAGAGTTATTAAAAACTATTAGGAAAATTAAAGATGATGATCTTGATAAAATAAACAAGTGAACATTAAAAAATTAACAACACTAGGTAACTATGAAACAGATATTTGTATGTTTAAAGTATGGGCAGAATTTTATTTTTTTGTGAATTGCTTTATTTTCTGAATTTTTTGCCAAGAATAGCTTTTATTTATATAAGAAAAATTAATAAATGTGACATAAAAAGTAAATTTCATAGAAATTTAGGCATTTTAGTAAGGTTCAATTTAGCAAACTTTTAATTCTCTACAAAGATTGCCTTGAAAAACTCACTCCTTATATATTTAGTCATTCTCTTGTTAGTGAATCTATAGAACCTTGCACATGATTCTTTATAAACTCATTTTTTCATTACATGATTGCCTCCCTATTGTGAAGTACTCTAGGCCATTTTTAAATAATGTCTGTAACAAAATATGTATTAAGTAAATATTTCTTGAATGAATAAGTATGTGAATATAGATAGTAAAGTAGAAGAGAAAGGAAGGGAAACTGCCTGCAGAGGGTTCCAGTGGCACTTTCAGTAGTAATTGACTCTGGAAAAAATCTGGAGCCCTATTGCATACAAGTTAGAAATCCAAAGTTAGATTCTCTGAGTGATGAAGGGAATAACCTTATGATCAATCAGCTCTTAATGTACACAGTTTTCATTACCTGAGCCATTTCTTAGTTAAATTCATTTACATCATTAACCTTTGTGTGTGTGTGTTTTAAAGGCAAAACCTTCCCCACCCCCCCAAAAAAGCCCCAGGAAAACGTGTTGTTTTTTTTTTTAAATTGTACACATGATTGTGAAGATGTGTGTGTGTGTGTGTGTGTGTGAGAGAGAGAGAGAGAGAGAGAGAGAGAGAGAGAGAGGTGTTCCAAGGTTCAGTCAGGGTAACAGAGTACTATGAGTAATATGGGATGAGGGATTCATTATCAGAATTAGAATTACACAGTTGTCAAAGGAGCTAGGAAAATGAATGATCAGAACAGGTAATTGAATGTTTAGAGACAAAGCATTGCTTGCAGAGAAACCTGAAGAACCAAATCCAGTCGCCTAAGTAGGACTATGACAGGGAGGCTTGCAGAAGAGACTTATGGGAAGCTCTTGCATCTATATAATTTTAGTGCTTCTGTAGGTCCACAGTCAAGTGTTGGGTGGTAGACATTACTACTGGTTAGCAGGAAGATGAGTTAGATAAAAGCAAGGCAAGAAAAGAAAGCTGAAAGAGAATTAAATCATTTTACATTAGCAATATTTAAGATATTCAGTTACTCGATATCTTCACTGACATTTGGTATTCTAAGGATTTTTTTTTTAATTTTAAGCTTGCTAGTGTGTGTTAGGTAGTTTCTCATTATAGTTATATTCTGCATTTCCCTGATGACAAATGATACTGAACATCTTTTTATCTAAAGAGCAAATTTTAATTTCAGTAAAGTATAATTTAGCTAATTGTTATGATTTATACTTTTGTTTTTTAATTAAAAAAAAACCTTTGCCACCCAAAGTGTTTTTCTACTGTATTCTTCTAAAATGAAACCATAGAAAATATCTATTTTACACAAAAGAAAGGAGTAATGGATTGAGATGTAATGTAAATTCTTGTTTTTGTCTCTCTTGTTTTAGGGTTACCCCAAGAACTATTTCTTAAATACAGTCTGTGCCTTGAAGGTCTTGATTGTATCCACTGTTATTATACTATGGCACTGTTATTGTGGGAAAATGAAATTTTCTATAATCTTATGATTAAATATCAGGCTTTTAGTGGGCATCTGTAGCTAGGCTGTGACCCTCCCAATTGCCTCTTAGCTCTTTTCCACGCACACCCCCTCACCTTAGGAGAGACAAAGGCCAGAGCATACTAGATCCACGTCATTGCCCTACCTTCATATTGGATAAGGCTCTGTGATGTTTCTTCCGCTGCAGAGTAGGCTTTTGTTAATGTTAAGGAGAATGCCCTGAGTACACTTCTGCTACGGGGGAAGAATTTTTCTTCTATTCTTCTAAGTTCTTTTGGCTGGTCTAAGAATTATATTAATTATATTAACATGAGACGTATTAACAGAAGAGAATAACCAAATTTAATTAGGTACATACATATGGGAGTTCCATTAACATATGGAGCCCAACAGTTGAGACTTATATGCCATCTTGAAGAAGAAGAATGGTAGTGGTTTGAGACTTCAAAGGGGAGGAAGACAATTCACATAAGGTGAAAAAGCAAATGTTTGGTGAACAAATGTTTGATGGGGCATGCAGAGACAACAAAGGGACACAGAGTGTACTCTGATCTCTAGGTTTTGTGGATTCTCCCCCCACCACACCTAGTTTATAATATATTATAGTTATCTATGGTGATATCTCATCTAAATTCTTTTAGAGAATAAGGGGGAAGGTCAAAGGTTCTACCTGAGTCTTTTGTTTCTTAAGAATAAAATAATGCTCATACCAGAGAGACACATAAGGAGGCGACAAATTTTGCTTTTCCCTATACTTCAAAGTGTTTACTTTTTCCCCCACTCCAGCCAAAAAAATGATGATTTTTCACTTGTCTCTTCACCATGAGATCCTATTACATTTCCTGGAGGTAAAACCTGTAAGTATGGTAACCTTCAAAATATTAAGTCCTCTGTAGTTTCTCATTCTCATGAGAGTCCACAATCACAATCCAGAAATTCATCGAAATTAACATTCAGGTTTTTCTCTAGTTTATGGCTCTAGTGCCTTCTCTAGATAAGCTGATCTTGGCTATGATTCTCTGTATTTCCAGTGTGTACTGTGGCCTCAATTCTCCGAAAGCATTTTGGACACATATATCAATGTCACTGCCTTCCCATCTGTTAAAAAAGCTATAATCCAACTGATATTAAGAAAATTGAATGGTATATTTGCATTCAATAAAATTTATCATTCCTAAAACCTAGGAATCTATGCTCCTCCCCACACCTCCTTAAAAAGCTGTAGATGCTTTGAGAATGACTAAATATATCTTGCAATTAATTTTAATCTTTAAATCACTGCTGGATTTTTCTATAGTAAGTGAATATGTATTTTCTGATTTTGTAATGCCTTTTTATTATGCATTAGAAAAATCGATCTGAATTCCTGGTGTAATTTATCATGTTAAACATTAAACATATACAAACCCATGACAGGAACTATTTCTATAAACATCTGTTAATATGCAGATGAGGATTCTATTGCTTCAAGGTACAGATAATAATTAGTTAGCTCCTTTTAAATTGTGATTTATTGATCAGCAATTTGTAAAGATGTTAGCTTCTTTTCCCTTTTAGGTTATTTTATTGGTTGGAGTTTCAAAATATGCTTTCTCTTTTTATAGTTGTGTTAGCCATGCAGTTTAATCTATCATTGAAATTATCTCTGTGAAGTTGCATACACAATATTGTAGACTCCTGGTTTTTTCAACAGTTACTAATTGAAAAATCTGTCCTTAGAGGTAAGTGATAAGGCCAAATACCAACAGATGGTATGAAGTTAAAAAATATTGATTAATATAACTCTGCTGAGGAATTGGAGTAATTATAAAATAATTAGCTTTGTTGCTTTCTCTCTTTGATTAACAAAAATGTTTAAATTCTGTGGACATGTAGAATTTGGGGGCAAGTTAGGAGGACTAGAGAAAGCAAGATATTTCTAAACATAAAATATAAATGAAAAAGAAGAGACACTATAAACTACTTCATAGAAATACTGAGATTACAAAAATGATTTCAAAGGTTAGTCATACAGAGCCAATGAGAAATAAATTTATTTTCAAAACCAATGCTATTTAATTAAAGAGAGGAAGCTAATCTCTGCCATGTAAAAGAGGCAGCATTTTGTAATGACTCAAATCATTCTCTTAAACAGTAAACTATGGGATCTTAAATCTTCCTAAAGAAAAATCTGTTAGCCAGGTTTTCAGTACATAAAACACAATCTTAAAAATTCAAATGAAAACAAGATACAATATTAATATGAAATGTGATCTTTATTCCAGGTTCTCATCTTAAAGTATTCCCTATCTTCATTTAAGTCCCCCCCCCAAAAAAAAAAGAAAGAAAGAAAAAGAAAAGGAAGGGAGGAAGGAAGGAAGGAAGGAAGGAAGGAAGGAAGGAAGGAAGGAAGGAAG
>NW_006442107.1:26580823-26644867 GCF_000325575.1 Pteropus alecto | reverse complement strand
AAGAAAGAAAGAAAGAAAGAAAGAAAGAAAGAAAGAAAGAAAGAAAGAAAGAAAGAAAGAAAGAAAGAAAGAAAGAAAGAAAGAAAGAGAAAAGGAAGAAAGAAAAGTCTAAAGAAATTAGGTAGATTCTTACCACTGTCCAATGAAAATTTTTTTTCTTGAAGAAATTAGAATAGATTCCAGGGTATATCTTCTAAGCAAGAAAAAATTTTCTAATCCCTGCAGTAATGTATAAATAAGAACGAATTGAAGGAAACAACGAAAAATGATAACGGAAAGCCAGTAATATCTAGTAAAAATACTTTCATGTTTCCTTCTTTTGTTTTGAAATGCTTCTGAAAGTAGAACTGCTTATCAATGAGCAATGAAGCAGCTGGAGAAGTTCCACTCACCACATCTACATGAAGCCAGAGAGATATTAATGACCTTTGTAAAATGGCAATATACCTATTGCATTATCTTACTGCACAGATATAAATTTTTCATTATTCAGAGGGTAAAGCCTTAAACACATACACGTGTGCACACACACATGCACATTCACTTATGGGACTTATTATCTATGATGGACAGCTGTTTCTTGATCCAATTTCCCCCATTAATTCCTTTTTTTGTTAGAATGACTCAGGGGTTACCAAATCATATAAGCAACAAAAAGGAGTGAGAGAGAAGTGAAATATAAGAAGCACTTTATATTAGATAATAGGCTTGGAAGAGAATTAACTTGGTCGAAGTATTCTAGAAATTGTTACTTTTGTGAGGAAAGAAAAAAATGACGGCTTCAGATTATGTATGGGGGAAAAATTCACAGTGAGAAAATCATGTAATAGAATCAGGGAATCCTTCCTCAGGCTAAAAATTCCACACAAAATAAGATAGTAAAATATGAGAAAGATATCAAGAAATTAAGCACATATAACTCACATCTGGCTTAAGAAAAAAATGAACATTAATGAAAATCAGTTAATTATTGAAAAGAAAGATGGAAACACCATCAGCTATATTAATACATAAAATCAACAGAACTTGAGAGCTTAATAAATGTAGATGAATGAAAACTAAATGAAATTAAGAAATTATAGAACTTGGCAGCACAAAAAAAGATAGTATAATATTTAAGAAGGTAGAATAAGAACTTAATTTGAAAATGATTTGATATTAGAAACCGAGCTATGTTCTAGAAAGTATGCATATAGACATTTCTCATTTTGCTCTCAAGATTCATTTCTGATCCCATTCTTCATTGCTTTTGCCCTGAGCTCTTCCCTAGCCCCTATAGAATGCATCACTCAAAACATCCTTGATGTCTGGCTTCCAATTGTCCAAACCCCTGGGAAGCACAGGCAGGAAATTGAAGACTGAGAGGAAAACAGGATCTTTGAATAGTTCTCCTTTACCTACTTTGGCAATGGCCTGGCCAAATCTTTTCACAACTATATAATCTGTTATGTTGGTCCCTTCTCTAAGGCTCCAACTGACAAGGGGCACCAGAAACACCACTTCTATCCTTAGATCCTTCAGATCTAAGAGGCAGTAATGGCTTCCCACATTTGCTAGTGTCTGGGTGTCTCACTACATTTGTGTTTCCTTTACCCTGCCTACACTGTGAAAGTAGGATTTTTCTTTAAAGTTTTGTTTCAGTTGAAACATCTGATTGGAACTCTGTTACCTAACAACACCCTAAGTGACACTGGACTATTTTAGTACATTCAACAAAAGTTAAGAATTTGAAACATGAAAGAAGTATTGAAAAGAGACAAGACCACTAAACATGAGAGAAAAAGAAATCAAGCTAAAAGTTATTTAGAAAAGTAAAAAGAGCTAGGTCAAATAAAAAGTTTTTAAAAAACTTAAAAATAATTTTGCAAAATATTTTAAAACCTTGAGAGTGCACAGCATACTGCATCAAATCTGTACAAATATAAAAAATATTCCTATCAAGTGATATGAAAACCAAACAGAGCTCTTTCAAAATGCAGAAGACAAGAAAATGACAATAGTATCAGAAATACATATGCACACATACATAGTGTAAAAAGCAAAGGATAACATAAAAGTAACTGATATAAGATAAAATAAAATGGAAGCAATACAAAAAAGGTATAAAAAAATAAATGCCTTCTTCAAATCTTATTTGTATCTGTTAATCACTGAAAATACCAGTCAAAATTGATTTTTAAAAAATCTAAATGTGTTCTAATTAAATTTTAATTTTATGGATTATATACGGGAAACAATCAGTTTACTTGCAAAGGGAAAGAAAATAAAACATACTTTAGGTTATAGGAAATGACAGAAGAAAACAAAGCAACACCAAAATATTTTAAAAGATAAATAAAAGATTTAGATACCAACATTTTATACCAAATTGAATAGTCATTAATATAGAAAACTACTTAATTTGCCTGAGCTTCAATTTCTTCCTCTATAAATGTGACTAAAAATAATTCTTTTCTCATAAAGTTGCTGTAAAGATCAGTTTAAATACATGAAGTACCTGCTATGGGACTTAAAACTGCTTTCACACAACTTTTAGAAAATTATTTGACTGCAGATATCAATAGAAATATCAATAAATAACCCTAACAATTATGTAGGACTAAAATTTTAAAATAACAAACTTCTAAACAATTTGTACAATTTTAAAATATTGATGATAGTGATTATTCTTCTCTTATGCCTGCTTTATTTAATAAGAATTTTCTTATGGTTTCACTGTTAAGTACAGAGAGTCAGATTATTATGTTGCCAATGTATTAATTCATCCTTACTTAAAATATGAGCTAAATTATAGGCATATGTGTTAATGAAACAAGAAAACTGAGTGAAGAAGTTGCTGAGGTGTAATTTTGAGAATGCAAAGCACTGAGTTAGCCATTACCCTTTGTTTAGAAATATAACAGAGGCAATATAATTACAAAACAGTAACCAATAAATGAAGTTAAATCCATTCTTATTCAGTATCTTGATACCTTAAAATTGAATTTTAGACTAATGGAAAATTATTCTTTGGTACCATAAAGTTGAATTCTGACTAAGCTTTGCTCTTTATTTTAATTATTATCAACCAAAGACTGATAATTCCCTGATGATTGTAACCTCACTGATTTTACTACAATCAAACAATTACATATATATCTACGTATACATATACAAACATATACATACACATACACGCACATACACATACATACATACATACGTATTACAGTTTCTCGTATAAGGAAAAATCATCAGAAAATATTTCCTTTGCAGAATTTATTTTATTTTAGTAAAATAAATGTAATTTTATATTAACTTTGAAGTTTCAGGCAAACTCTCATTTTTCCACCAATTTAATGTTAATTCTGGATTTGAGAGAAGCATCTCAGTGACGACAAGGGAGCATCTTTACATGTGGAGCTATTAGGTAGTTATATTTCCTTTCTAATGGCTTTTCCATAAGTGTCACAAAGGAAAGCTGTGGAAGCTGTTTCTAGTTGTGAATTTTCCTGTACAATCAGAAAGCCCAAAGGCTAATATCCCTTCTCTCACATATTATTTTGATTTGCCACATAGAGAGGAAGAAAACTGTACAATCTCACTGATTTTGTGTGTTTATGTCTAACTTTTACCTAGACAGCTGTGGCCGCTATTGTGGTTTTATATTTTAATTTCAAGGTAAATTCAGATTTCCAGCGTCTCGAATATTCCACTTAACCCTTTCATACATATTAGCCTCTCACAAAAATACAGTCTTCTTATGAAACACTTGGAACTTCATTTGTAGTTCTTTCTTCAGAAACCTTAATTAAAATAACCTGAGCATTTTCAGATGGGAGACTTAGTTGATTTTACTGGTTTCTGTAAAAAACATGATACTTGAATTGATTCAGAGATCTGTGTCTGAACAAAGGTGTGCTACTGTGATTGTACTAAGAAGTTTTATTTAATGCAAGCTGGAAAACTTCTGGGCTGCAATGAGCATTTCAACTGCCAAATTCTCGGAGGAAATTAAGTAGCAATATGAACAATTGCTGTAACAGACACTAAAATCAATGCAAGAGGAAAATACATTTTGACTACTCTAGTTTGTTTCGATACCAAGGCATGGATTTTGTAGCTTTTTAAACCTTCAAATAAGTGATTTGAAGTGCTCTCTTCAAATACCCATACATTTATGTCTCTCTGTTGTTTATTCTCCATCCTTGCTTTCTACTTTCTACTCTCCTCTTTCCTTCTCCTATGCAGAAAAGTAAACTCTTTTCCTGAGCAAATACAACTTGTTGAAATATTTAGCATATTAGATTTAAGTTAATCTGAAACAATTAGAAATTCTAAACTCAATCTTGTACTCTTTACTTGGTTTTCTCTTCTGGAAAAGCAAATCTCAGGTTCGAGATAGAATCATATGAATTAACACATGATGAGAATTTATAAGCTATAATTGAGACATCTTCATAAGGAATTATTAGGCCAATGTCATTGGTTATCAATATAGCTTTCAAAAAAGTGGGACTTCACTTTTTCAGAAAATTTTATTTTGAAAAAAGATGTATAATTATTTACCATCATTAACTGTCTTTGCTATTGCAAACAAACATTAGAAAATGAAATATTTAGATTATAAAATATATGGCATAAGCTATCGCTTATGATTAAAATACTCTTGATGTCTTCAATTATCTTAAATATTTATATCATAAACTGGCAATTAAAATAGAAACTGCTCTATCAAAACTTCAGAGTGTGCCTATTGAGGTACTTCTTCTCCTGCCCTGAGATTGGGACTTATGACACCAACCCTCTGCTTCTCAGGCCTTCAGACTCAGACTGGAACTTTGCCACTGGCTTTCCTGTGTTTTCAGCTTGTAGACAGCAGATCGTGGGACTCTGTATGTCCATTATGTGTGTGTGTGTGTGTGTGTGTGTGTGTGTGTGAGTACACACACATAGACATAATTGTTGTTTGTTTCTCTGAAGAGCTCTAATGCTGGTGAACCTTAACACAGATAAAAAGTTGGCAAATTTCTCACTAAATGTTACTACAAAGATCATTATTTTTACCAAATATTAAAATAATACTTTATACAACAAATATTTTACTTCCAAGTTTTCTATATGTGGTTGAAATGATAAAGGGGTCAATAGTAGTATTACATTTGTTCAAGTAAAATTAATACATAAGAGTCTAGTTAAGTCCTGGATGTCTTATTTTCTTCTACTTATTTTATTACCTTAGATTCTGCTTTTCTTTTGGAAGAAAAGAATAAATTAAAAACACTTTTTTTAAAACTACAGGTCATTTTTTTTTATTTAAAAAATATATTTATTTACTTATTAAGTTTACTGGGGTAACATTGGTTAATAACATTAATTTCAAGAGTATGACTTCATAATCTGATATCTGTATACTACATTTTTCTAATCTTACTCTATTGTTTTCATTTCTGGCCTCTTCTATTTGATCATATAGGTTTCAATGAATTTGAGAATTAAAACATCTATTAAAGTCAATTCTACATGTGCTACACATACTTCTGCTAATAATGAAGATCACTGTCAGGTAGTATAAAATTTATATAATTCAAAATTTCCTTCTTACTACTCAACATTAATATTTTAGTCATTGTATTTTAAAATTAATACAAAGAATAACTACTTGGGAGTTTTGTCGTAAGATTGATAGTCCTTTTAAAAAGTTTGAAGTTTTGTAAAAACTTCACATGTGACATGATTGATTGTATAATTTATTTAAATTATCACACCTAAAATGTCCAATAACCAAAGTGAGCAAACATTCCCTTTATAAAATTCTTACATACAGTTGCTTATTAAATTAATAAAGAAATAAACACTTTATGATTAGAACTAGGTATCATGATTTATGTAAATTTTCTTTAATACTCATAGCAACCCAGCAACATAAGTATAGTTATCCTGTTTAGCAGATGAGGAAACAAGCATACTCAGAGAGATTACGGTATCTTCCCAAAGTGACGCAGGTAGAGAGGATTTCCTCAGTTAGCAGTGTCTGTTTACTCATTCATGACATTTTCCACACTTAGATAAGAGATGCTTCCTGAAATGTCTTCTTATTCAAACTCTCTACACAGTTCTTTGTGCTTCTTCTCACTTATTTTGTATTATTTCATAAACATTGATGATTTTACCTCCATTATTACCAATGGCTATAGACTTGTATGTAATATGACATTCTTTCATTTATTCAATAAAAATTTATTGAGTTCTTTCAACAAACCAGATACTATCCCGGGCATTAAGATATTGTAAAAGATGAGTCAGATTTTTGCCTTTCCTTCATTGAATTTATATTCAAATGAAGCAGATCGTATTCAGTGTATGAATACCCCTGAATAATTTGAAAGTCATGAATAATTTGAAAGTAATGTTCATCTCACAAGGTCTTTCTTGTCAGTTTTATTAACTTTTCTAGAGCAAGGTAGAGTTTTTAGCAGAATTAATCTCAGTGTCTAAAGTAGTGAACATGTGGTACCTAACACAGCACCTGATGCACAGTAAATATATAATAATTAGTAGTTGCCTAATTCACCTCCCATCAGGTAGTTATTTGATCAGAGAGATATAAAGTAGCAGTAGAGCCTAGAAAGAGATGGGTAATAAATAGTTAAGTGGTAGCTGTAGACAAGGGAAATGTGTGAGAGTGTGAGAGGGTTGATATCTTCTGCCTAGCATGGTATAATTTTTCATAAAGATTTTTTATTTTAAAGTCATTTTCCTCACAACCAATTTTAAGTGTCCCTTCTCATTGCTACTGTATTCAGAGTATACACAGCAAGCCCAGCGAGTGCAGAAAGGACAAAGAAAAAGAAGTCATTTTTCAGCTTGATTTTAATGCCATCTCTATTTCAATGAAGGAAAATAATCCAACTAAATTTAACACTTTTTGTATCTGACAGAAGCAAAGATATTATGTGGATAAATGTTTAAATTGAAAGCTAAGCTCCATATTGTGAACTGTGAGGAATCACAGAGACCTCTAGCTTTTTTTGTTATTAGTAAAAAGTATACATTTTGATTCAACTTGAACTTGAATGTAAACACTTGCACATAAAACAGCCAGAGAATCAGAAGAAGATTGCTGAATGATAAAGTACCATAAAATGAAATGAAGATTAAAATGATAAAAACAAGAGTCTGTACCCACAGCCATTTATCTTTGGTGAAAGAATTCAATAAATTATTACAAAGGAAAAGGAAGTAATAGAAGCTAATATCGGAACCACATTAACTAGTACCTGGTAGGTGCTAATTGTTTTGGTAATTTTCCAGAAAGAGCTCAGGTCAAGGATTTTGTCTTCTTGGAGTCTACAGTCTGGTTGTAGTTCATTGTAAATATGTTTATCTAAAGTAACTGTTTAATTGCCTTATAGAGAACATGCCATAGAGGAGATTCAGTATTCTCAATTAATCCTTTTCACATATTTTACCAAATTTTCCTTCAGGAATTGATAAAGATGGCTATCTTATATAATAGACTGCCATGTTATCACCTCTAGCCCTGACTATATATGACTTCTCAGCTCAACAAGCCATCATCAACTTACTACTATCTGTCCTCATACTTGTAACTCTTGAAAGAAAAAATAATTATATTGCCCGCACCACTCTCTTTCCACAGTTGTAGTTAGGATCACAGAGCATTCTGCCCAAGCATCAATGGCCTTGGGAATGACCATCTGCCAGAAAAAGAGGCTGTGAGTGAATCCACTGCCTATTTTCTCTGAAATTAATCCATTTAAATTGTATTTAAAATTTTTATAGTTCTATCATTCTATGACATCATATATTCATTTCTTTACTTAGTGTTTTAATTAAAAAATAATTAGAAGAATCCTTTATCTTTGCTTATTTCTTATTTTTTTATTCTCTTTAAAGCACTCTAATAGAATTTTTAATTTGCGATATCCCGATCTGTCATACCAAAATGTTTTGAGTTTTTGAGCCTTGACTTAGTGACATTTTCTAGTTAGATATAAATAATGAAAATATTTCAGCTGCTAAAAGTTCTTAGTAAGCTGTAAAACCAAACAATGAGTCAAGTGGATGAGGCAACAACTCTGGAAATATTTAAGAATAAGTGAGATCAGACCAAAAAATGTGGAAAAACTATTTAAAATGAATAACATTAAGCTTCAAGACAAAGTTTTTTGGTCATTTGATGTTAAAAGCAGCTGAACTTTAAATTTAGTAACTTTCCTTTTTAGTAGAGATACAAAGCAGCTTTAAAAAATGGGCATCTGAATATATCTTATTCTTTTATAACCTCAGTGAACCAAATTCATTTATTCCATTTCTTATTTCTAATACTAAGTGTTGCAAACTCACTGGATTATAGAATCTTAAAGTATACAAGGAAAGGAAATGTGTTCGACCACAGATGTAATCTGTTGTCAATATTGTATGTCAAATCGCCCCTCTCAAAATCAAATAACTGTTAAACTAAATAAAGCAGTCAACATTTGCTACTAAAAACCCTTCATACATATATATATATAATCAAAGAAAACATGTGGGATAAACATTGACATTTTGTAGTGAAGAAAACAAGAGAATAGCTAAATAGAATAATTTAAAAGGCATATTGTAATTATGGTGAAGATATACCAAAATAATATGGTAACTAATCTTCAAGTAAGTTCACATTTGCAAAGGTGCTTCTTTGATGAAAAAGATTGTTTCTTCAGATCAAGGATGCGCAAAATACTTCAGCTGTTTTCTCACCTAAATCAAATGTCATCATAGATGATATTTTCATTTGTTTTCCCTCTTCTTCCTATTATTTTGAATGTTCTTAAGGTTTCTAGGCAACCATGTTAATACTTCTTTATAAAAAATCCACTGCACAGGAATAGTATTCTTTAAAAAGATTGGTGGCCTTCCTAGAAAAATTTAAAGTTAGAAACAAATATAACTAGAATGAAAAAATAATCACAATTGTAATAATCAGATTTGAGTGCTATGGTGCAGAGTTAAACAATGTGCAGGCTGTAAAATATAATGAGCTCACAATGACACATAAAAGAGGAAGAAGGTACAAATAAACTTATTTCTAAGAAAGATGTGCAAAGAAACTCCATCTGTCAAATTCTTGCCAGATCTTTTGCTGTTCATGCTCATTAAAGATCTAGTGAGAGAAGAGGGGTGAGGTGGGGGGAGGTGTGCTTATTTTAGAACAATCATGATTAGTAAACCATTTGAGATGAGGAATGGTAGGAGTGGAATGCTTAGCCTAGACAAGAGAAGATCAATTGGGTAAAATGATCTGTTTGCAAATTTTCATAGGCTGTAATGAAAGAGAGATTAAATTTATTTATATTTTTTCTCCAAAAACTAGAATAATTGTTCATTAAGTATAAGGTAGAAGTAAGATAATTTTGGCTTAATAAAATTTTCTAACTATTAAGATTGACATCAGGGGATTAAACAAACTCAAAAGTAGTAGCGAACTCTGTAATGATAAGGGTTTAAGCAACATGATCGTCTCTAGTCTCATTGTATACCAACATCCCTTCTTTGATGTCTAATAGCCACCTCAAACGTAACACGCTCCCCCCAAAATTCTGAAACTTCTCAATCTGCTCTTCTTTCCTACTTTTTAAATTTCAGTGGTAATTGTTCAGAATTAAAATGGAAGAATCATCCATAACTATCCCTTCCTTTTTTTTTTCATCTTTCACATTCAATACAACAGGAAATTCTATGGCTTGCTATACATATTAAATACGGAAAAGTCCACCTCCCCCACTTCTCTATTTCTCATCATGTATATAAATAAAATCCCATACTTAGTTACTATCATCCCTTGCTTAGATTGTTGCAATGGCTTCTTAATGATATCCCTGCTTCCATGCGTGACCTCTGAAGCCTATTCTTGTCAGAGCAGCCAAGAAAATCTTTAAAAAATATATCTAATCATGCCAGTCTTTTGTTCAATTCCCTCTGATAACATATCATTTCACCTGGAATAAAATCCAAAATTCTTACTATGCCCTAAAATGAAGCCACATGCTGTTCTATATCTGAGTAAATAACTCTCTAACATAACTTTCTAAATAACTCTTCCCCACTTTCATTCTGTTCTAAATTCTTAGACCTCTGTGTTCTTTTGAATCACAAACATTTTTGGCACAGGGTCATTGTCCTCATTGTTCCTTCTGCCTGGAATGCCTTCTCTCAATTATCTGTATGGCTTGCTCTCTCATTTCAATTAAAGCTCTGTTCAAATAACAGCTTATCGAAAAAGACCTTCTCTGAAAGCCACTACCCACCAACTCTATTTCCTTTTTCATCATAGTATCATCTAATTTGTTATACTTTTGTTTATTTGTTTAGCATCTGAATATCATGACTGAGATACAAAGTGCATGATCTCTTTTTTGGTTACTTGATCTCCAGACCTGAAAGTATGCTCTCCCATAGTAGATGTTCAAAAAATATTTTTTGGATAAATATTATGGGAAGTATTTCACATGAGATAAAAGATTGAAATGCATGACTTACTTAAGTTCCTCCTAAACCTGCAATTTTGTTATCATCACCAAGAGATATATTTTGTTTGTTCTTCTGTTGCTTATCACTTGAAAATTAATTTGTATATTCTCTTACTTTAATTTTTTTCTGGAAGTACTTATTTCTTCTATTTCAACAGCCTAAAATTTCTCATGAAATTCATTAATTTTATGGAAAATGTTTATAACATACCAGCTTATGTTACAAAATGTTAGATCCATTTAACTTCCTTTCATTACTATTTTAACCATCTAACTCTTTTCCTGAGGAGCCTTTCAAGCATAATTATAAGAAAATTATAATGACACTTTGCAAGCAACTTCACTTGCAAAGTGTCATATTTCCACTCAAGGTTGTTTTTCACAGTAGTTTTAACTTAACAGAAATGTACATGTTATTATTATCCCTCTAAGTTATTATAGGATTTATATAGGATTAATTTTTTGTTTTTGAAGTTAATTTCTCCAAGAGACATATTAAGTTAAGACATTTTGTTTTAGATAGATCCCTAAAATCCAGTGAAACATATTTTTCATATATATCAGCAAGTTGCTTTCTGGATATCTAAAAGTAAATCTCATATTGTTCACATTGAATTTTTAGGCCTAACATGATGTAAAGATATGAAAATAGTGGACAATAAAGTGGCTAGTTATTGCTAAATGGAACCAATAGATTAATTCACCTATTTTTACCAATAGATTAATTCACCTATTCACCTATCTGCAGTGACTTAAAAAAATTCACAATCTTTCTTGGAGACATACAAGAAAATAAACATTATGTTTTATGCTATGGTTGTAGTAAATACAGCTTGTAGGGGATAAATAAGGTCATTCTTCTCTATTGACTTATAATTAATGTTCATTTTTGAGCTAGGTTAGGGAGATAAAATTACACTTGTTTATGAGCAGGGTGAAAAAAATAATTATTCAGACTGTTAGCAGCTTGAGCACTGAGACACAATTTAGGTTTTTACATCTGGCAATTCAGTTACTTCTTGAACCATTTCATAAAGTCCAAAATACCTATACTATAAAGTATCTTAAAACTCAGGCACATTATCAAATTTTTAAAACAAAATCAAAGCAGAAAAATAATTATTATATGAAAAAATGATAGCTATGTAAATATAATTCTCAGTTTGGGTTTAAAAATGATATGCTATTTCCTTATCAGAATAGAAATAACTTATGATAACATAATTTAACTAATAACCAATGATTTCACAACAATACATTGCCAACTTGGTCATTTATTCTTGTTTCTCTGGTGGTAGTAGAGTACCAAGAGTGAAATAATCTTGAATGAGACAATGTGGTACAGTAGATTGAGAAATAAACTTCACATAAGGAGACGAGTACCAGGTCCAGCTTAATTTTCCAAACTATACCTTGTTTCCACCACATGATAACCTTCCCTGGGTTGTCCTGTCTTTAACTGATTAATAAAAGGGATAGACAAAATAATCTTCAAGTGACCTCATAGCCAATTTTTTGTCCTAAAATATAATATTCAAACAGCAACTAGTACAAGTAACACAAAAATAGCTTCATTGGTTTTGCTCAGACCCAACTGTCTTTCAATGAAAAGCACAAATTCACCCCCAATCTGTTGAAAATTCTAGCTAGTGTTGTCCAAAAAAAATTCTGTGATGATGGAATGTTTTTATATTGGCATTGTTTAGTATAGTAGGTACTTGCCACATGTGGCTATTCAGCACTTGAAATGAGACTAGTGAAACAGAGGAACCAAGTTTTAAATATTTTAATTTTAATGAATTTAATTGTAAATAGGTATGTGAGGCTGGCTAGTGACTAGCTCAGTAAGAGCAGCTCATCTAAGGCCACTGTGTACCATTAATACATAAAGGATCTAATGACATTGTAGGTTTAAAGAGAAAAGACAATGCTCAAACATCGGCTTTCAGATGTTTTTGTTCAGTTTTTCCACTTTACTAAAGCACTATCATTTCTAGAAATGAACTACTAATGAAAACTATAATCCTAATAAAAGAAAAGCATTGAGAGCACATTGTATATAATGGAAGTAATCACCCTGAATGCTACTCTTTTTTTGTGTGCTTTCAATGGCATTTATATAAATTGGAAATGATCATTTTTTTCATTAACCTTTTAAGTCAGTAGATTGATACTCTTAAGGGTGTTTCACTCATTTTTTCTTGAGCATTCAGGATTCAAATTATAGCTTAAATTAGGAAGGTATTATAAAGGGTATGAGATTAGTGTATCTTTTTCATTTCTTTGTAGAGTATCATATATTCTATTTTTCAGAAATTCGATCATTATAAATATGTATTAAATAAAATAAGCTTTGAATTAATAAGTTAAAATGACTCTATATTTCAAAGATATTAAAATATTATGAAGATTTATCAATAGATTTAAAAGAAATGAAAATAAGTTTACTAGAGACAATTATATACTAAATGAGTAATAAAATATAAATAAAAATATCTATTATTACTTCAGTGACAAAACTGCTGTTATTATTGTCTTTTTTTGCAAAAGTATTATATATGCTTTAACTCTGATTTATATCCCTGGACTAATTCAAAAGAGGAGAATAATAACCACATAAATAAACATAAAAATTTACAGAATTACCTATAATGACAAAGAATAAACTAAGTAATAAATCTAATTGATTAGCTACACTTACAAGGCCAATAAAATGGTTTGATTAAAAATATGTAAAAAATGAAAAATTATTATAAAGATTATATATTTTTTATTCATCAACAAATATTTATCAAATGCCTACCTTATGCTCAGTATTCTGAAAATATAAAGAAAAATATCATAGTCTCTGCCTTCAAATTTACAGCTTAATCAAGAGACAAAAAGAAATTATTGAATAACAAGTTGTTGTGATATTTGCTATGGTGTAGGTTATACACATAGGGCCATAAATGACTGCTGTGACAACAAGGAAATTTGAAGGGACTCAAATGTAAAGCTAATTTCCCTCTTGGGTTATTTGCTGAATCCAGTGCTACCAAGGAGTTAGGGAACTAAGGCAACCATTTCTAAAAGGCAGAGCTAGAACTTCTGCAGAAATCTTGAAATGATTAGGGGAAAAAAAAATGGTTAGCAATCAGGGCATTTTGAGATAGAAAATTCAGAGCTAGATCTCCCACATTCTTTTGGATGTTAACTAGAGGTCTCTAGGCTTCCTGTCAGTTATGCAGTAGGGCCACACCTGAGGATCAGGGATTAAGCATAATAGAGTGACTGTTACTGATATTACTATTTAGCTCTATCCCATTTCAATTTCTTATCAGATTGAGATTGATTGAAGTGATCAACCTGTCACATTGTCTGTATAATATAAAAAGGGAACCCTCTCTGATAAAAGATGTCACTTACAGCCTCTACTTTGTTTATACATAGTGTTCAGTATTCTATAAAAAATTATTAGATATGTGAAAATGAAAGTAACTAGGCCCAATAATTGAGAGAAAAGGCACACAATAGATGCAGACTCACAACTTATCCAGATATTGACATTAGCAGATCCAGATATTTTAAACAACTGTGATTAACTGTGTTAAAGAAAATTGAGGAAAAGAGGGATAAAATGGAAGAAAAGATTAAGGATTTTAATAGAAATTTGGAATTTATTTAAAAAGTATGTGAACATTCTAAAACTAAAACATTATTTAATATTCAGAATTTAATGTATGGATTTAAACACATACTGATCAAAAGAAAAGATAGGGTTAGAGGATTGAAAATACTGAAACTGAGAAAACTTATTAGATCAATAGAAAATACTGAAACTGAGAAAATTTATTAGAGACCAATGTTGGGAGTAGACGAGATAGGTGAGTTTGTATTTTTCTTTGTTTTATTTTGGAATAATAGAAAATAATGCTAAGGGAAATAAAAATGAAAGAAATCCAACTGAATCTTTGAGTGATAGACCAGACTAAGTATTTTATTCAATGAAGACAGGACTCTGTAGCCTCTGATATGTTTTTTCCAATATGCCTTGTATTCAGAAAGTGGAAGTATATTTAGGAATGCTCAGCCATCATACTAGAGCTCAGAAAACAGTCTCAGACACCATGTGAAAGGAAGTAAGAAGTCATCTGCAGTAACAGATCATGTAAAAGGCCTGAACAGAGCAATATATATTAAGTATGAGATTTAAAAAATAATCATGGAAAGTAGGTAAGTATACTAAATATACTAAATAGAATAAGTTTTTTTAAAAAAAGGAAAAGTGAGAAATTAAAAAAAAAAAAAAGAAAGCCAGCATGAAAAGAGTTAGTATAGAAGTAAAAGAAATAAGATTATAAACAGAAGAAAATACTCTATCTTCCTATCAGAGGGCTATTTAATAATGAAACATTATTTTTAGAAAACTATAATAGTTCAAATATAAAATGAAAGAACAAGAAAATGATATGAGAAGAGAGAAATATTGTGGATTAATCATCACTGGAAAAATGAAAAATTATTTGTAAATGAGTAATAGAATAAACACAACTGAAAAATCAAATGATACAGAGGAAAAATTACAAAAAAAAATGAATACAGAAAAAATATACAAAGAAACTAGAAACAAAAAAACAATAGATAAAGAATCCATATAAGAATGATTTCGTATAATGTCAATTGGTGAGTTAAAAAAAACACACACATCATATAGAATGAAAAGCAATTATTTACAGATATAATACACAAAATGACAAAAGGCTAAAAAAAATCCAAGAGAATCATGTTTTCATAAAGATTAAAAACTAGACCATGGAACAAAGGAAAATCCAGGAATATATATGTATTTGTCTTATTCACAAATTGTGAAATGGTATCAGACAGCTGGTAAACCATATGTAAAAATGTAGGTAAATAATCACTTCAGGGGAATTAAATAAAACTTTTTATAAGAGAATATCTGCATGACCTTTATGTATAATTTCTATATGAAGACTTAAAAATATTAATTATAAAAATGATTTATAAATTTAACATTAATATTAAGAATCCCTCTTTACTATAAGAGATCATTAAACAAGGGGGCAAAAGAAAACACAATGAAAAATTGTTGGTGCAGACAGTTACAGCTGCAAAGTGACAGATGAATATGTGCTACACATATTACAGAGATGTGGTTTAATATCTAAAGCCCTCTTACAAATCAGTGAGAAAGAGACAGGCACCCCAATGAGAAAATGGAGACTTGTTTAGGGACTTTAGAAGGAGGAAAACTAAATAGCTAAAAAGAAAAAAAGAAAAAAGATGACAGATTCTCCTATAACCAGGGAAATGCTTTTAAAATCACAATGGGATACCACTACACGTCTGCCAGGATGGAGAAAATTAAGTCTAATAGTATCAAATATTTGAGATGATATGAAGCAATGGGAACACAATGGGAATATAAACTGATACAGCCACTTTGGAAAACTGTCATTGTCTAGCAAAGCTGTGCATGCATACGTACATTAGGAGACATGAACAAGAATGTTCAGGGCATGTTTTATCATAATATTCTCAAATTAGAAATAACCCATATCTTTTAAGAGTAGAATAGTTAAACTGGAATATTCATAAAATGACATATTAAAACAGCTATGCAATGAGTGAATACTAATAATATAACATTGAGTGAAAGAAGCATAAATGTCAAAGGAAGTAAAACTAAATAATGTTTAGGGATTAATACGGAAAGCAAGGGCAGGATTATCATAAAAATCACGGTTGTGTTTTACTTTAGGGAGAGAGGATTTTTAATTGAAAAGAAACATACTTATTTATTCTAGAGTGTTATCAATTTACTGTGACTTAACTTAGATAATTAAAAGGATTCAGAGGGCTCAAATAGTGGTACTACAAGTAAGCCTTTAATGAAGGTAAAGGATATGGTACAGCATGAGAGGAAAATATGAGTGATCATCAAGGTACTAGACTTTCAGGCACAGTTCATAAAGTCCATCCTTAGTAACCCAAGATACATTTTGCTTTTGCAGTATGAACCACCAAAATAGGAGCAAGAAATTATAGTTTCTTGAGAAACCATATAAAACCAAAATTCAACAGTTAGGTCTTTTATATTCCGCTGATCATGTGACAAAAACAGGCCATGCAGCTGGTTAAACCAGATGAAATCATGGATCTACACAGTCCTCAATAATGTGCATAAGCTATCCCAGGTTCCAGGACGTTCTGATTTTAAATGGCACCTATACACCTCTACCTATTGTGTTTCCTTCTTATTGTAGTCACATGTCAATTCTAGACTTCCATCTGGCTGTACAATGACTCTATCTGACACAGATTGTGGTTACAGGAATGTGTACTTAGGCTACACACATATATTATATACTTTTAAAAATTAATAGATTTTTTTTCAATAGCTTTAGGCCTATAAGAAATGGAACAGAAAGTATAGCAAGAACCCATATGTCCCCATTCCCTTGCTCATAACTTCCTCTACTATTATCATCTTGCATTAGAATTGAACATTTGCTACAATTGGCTAAATTATATTGATACATTATTATTAACTAAAATCCATAGTTTAATTTAGGGTTCATTCTTTGTGTTATGCATTCGATGGGTTTGACAAATACATAATGTCACATATGCATCAATATGGTATCATACAGAATCATTTCACTGCCCTAAAAATCCCCCATACTCTATCCATTCATTCTTGGCCCTGTCTACCTGAACTTCTGTCAGCCACTAATCCTTTTTCTGTCTCTAGAGTTTTGCCTTTTCTAGAATGTCATATAGTTAGAATCAAACAGAATGTAGCCTTTTCAGACTGTCTTCTTTTACTGAGCAATATGCACTTGTTTCTTCCATGTCTTTTTAAGCCTTTATTGAGCATTTCTTTTCTAGTGGTGAATAATAATCAATATAAGGAAATACCACAGCTTTTAAAAAATCAATTTACTTTTCAAAGGGCATTTTAATTGCTTCTAGTTTTTGTCAATTCTGAATTAAATATTTGTGTACAGGTTTTTTAACTCATTTGGGCAAATATCTTTTAGTAACTTTTTAACTCATTTGGGCAAATATCTATTAGTATGTTTGCTGCATTGCATGGTAAGACTATGTTTAGTTTTGTAGAAAACTACCAGACTGTCTTCTGAAGTTGCTGTACCATTTGCATTCTCATCATTAATACATAAGAGTTCCTTTTGCTCCACATTTTTGCCAGCATCTGATATTGTCAGCTTTTGAAAATAATTTTACCCATTCTTATCAGTGTATAGTGGTATCTCACTGTTATTTTAATTTATAATTTAACAACAAAGGAGGTTGACCATTTTTCATATGCTTATATGCCACTGGTATATCTTCTTTGGTGAGATGTCAATTCAGATCTTTTGTTTACTTTTTAATTGGGTTGTCTGTTTTCTTATTTTTGAATTTTAACTGTTCTTTGTATATTTTGGATACAATACCGTTATCAGGAATATATTTTACAATATTTTCTCCCAGTCTATGGTTAATCTTTTCATTCTTTTAACAGTTTATTTCACAGAGCAGAAGTTTTTATTTTTATAAAGCTCAACTTACCAATTTTTTATTTCATAGACTATGTTTTTGTACCTATGGTTTTGTACCTAAAAACTAATTGCCACATTCAAAGTCACTTCTCAAAGTGTTATAGTTTTGCATTTTGCATTTAGGTCTATGATCAACTTTGAGTTAATTTTTGTGAAAGGTATAAAGTCTGTCTCTAGATTCATTTTTTCGACATATAGATGTCCAATTTTTCTTGAACTATTTGTTAACAAGACTATCCTTTCCCCATTGAATTGCCTTTGATTTTTGTCAAAGATTAGTTGACTATATTTGGGTGGGTCTATTTCTGGGCTTTTTATTTTATTTTAATTTTTATTTTTGGGGGCGAAACAATCCTTGCTTGACCTCACAGATTGCAAGGACCTTGTCAGTTTACAATTCTTTATTTTTTATTTTTTTACGCCTACAGCACCTGGTCTTCCTAGATGGTCTCCCATCCAAGTACCAGGCCTGACCCTGCTTAGCTTCCAAGATCAGACAGGATCAGGCTTATTCAGGGCAGCATGGCCATAGACTTTCTGGGCTCTTTAGACTGTTCCATTGATCTATTTGTCTATTCTGTCACCAATATCACAGTCTTGATTACTGTAGCTTTATAACAAGTCTTGAAGTTGGGTAATTCAGTCAATAGATAAATTTTGTGGATATAAAATTCTTCATAACATTTTATTATTATCATTTTATTTTATATACTAATTTTCTGCCTACTGTATCTTTCAATTACTGATAGATGGGTATTAAAGTTTCCAACTATAATAGTAGATCTATATCTTTCTACTTGTAGTTCCATTAGCTTTTGCTTCACATTTTGAAGTTAAGTTGTTAACTAAATATACATTGAGATTATTATGTATTTTTGGAGAATTGACTCCTTTTACAATTACATAATGTTCTGCTTTACCCTTGATAATCTTCTTTGCTCTGATGTCTTTTTCTAAAATAAAACTACCTCAACATTCTTTTGATTAATGTTAGCATAATATGTTTTCTCCATCCTTAACTTTTAATCTATCTGTGGTTTTGAATTTAAAGTAGTTTCTTATAGAAAACATCGTGGAGTCTTGTTGTTTTTTTTAATTTTTTATTCACTTGCTTTCTGTTTCATTCAGCCCATGAACATTTAAAGTGATTATTTCCAAAGTAGTTACTTTTTCTTTCCCGCCTGATTGAAACATGAGAGATTTTTCTCTAATCATTGTGAGAACCATCTGGGGGTCCTGGAGGTAAAAGTCACAAAATCGTGGAGTTACCCTAACACTTGGTTCTCCCCAGCCTCCAGCAATCAGTCACTACTGTTTAAGAGTTCCTAATGGTACTGGCTCAAGCAGTTTCTATACCCAGTAAAGAGTGATTCTCTGTATTCCACTGCCTCTCCAGTTTGGGGAGCAGCAGTTTGCCTTATGATGTCGATTTTCTAATGGATCTAAGAAAATTTGTTGGCTTTCAGTTGTTTAAGTTTTTTCCTGTTGTGAGAACAAAAGTAAGGACTTTCAAGAATTTTCAGTCAGAACAGATTATTTCTTTGTGAAGATAAGGAAATTGTGAAATGCTAGGGTGAAATAATTTCCTTAAAGTCATACAACTAATCTACACTGTTTTACCTGTTATATTTCATACTTTTAAAAAGTTTGAGGAAAGATCTTGATGCTTTAAAGATCAATCCATCTTCCAGAAAAAAAAAAAAAAAAAAAACCCTTGCTACAGAACAATGGATTCTGAGTCATATCCTGGTAAAATTATTAAACTTAAAGAATGAAGAAATAATTCTCTAACCCTTCATGCAGAAAAGCAATTGCATAACCAAAGGGGAAAAGTGTAGACAAGTCTTGGATTTTTCTACAACTGTATTCAAAGATATAACACAATGGACCCATGTCTACACATTTGTGGGATAAAAAGTAACTTAAGAATATTATATTTAGTCAAAATGTCATTGAAATATATGGTCAGACATTCTTAAGAAAGAAAGAATTTAGAGATTAAAATCTCCATGTATATTACTATTCAAGATATATTTGATGGTGATTTCTTTCTAGTAAAAAGATGAGTCTAAATAAAAAGTTATGAATATAAGAGCCATAGTGAGTTGCTTGATGTTGAGCAAAGGAATCATTTAAATATCAAATTAAGACTAAACACAATGGGAATTATGGCTACAAAAGAGAATATAACTGTCATAAACTGTGATAATATTAAATAATAATAAAACTGACAATAAGAATGAGGGCAAGGAAGAAATATGACCATAATAATATCCTCAGTTTTTCATATCACCGAGTCAATCAATAGTCCCCCAAGCAATTTTTTTATCCTGTAATTAGGAAATAAGTGGCAGAAAATGATTTCTTTATGAGCACCTAGAAATAAATATTTTTCATGGGGTTGGGGAAATTGAAATGCAAATTAGAATGGTATCACGATTTTTGAGCAAGTATCTGGGCCAAGAATATATTTTCATTGCTTATTTTAGAGGAAAAAATAATAATACAAGAGGCTAATAGATTTATTAAAGACAAGGATGCAACTAATGACAATGAAATTTAAATGTCTGCTCTTGGCAAAAAGAGAATGTTTGGGAAATTAATTATTAAAGAAATGTCACTACCTTTAAAAAGAGGTGATCAGATATTTGTAATAGGTATGACACTCTGAATTCACTCATTTGATTTTTTTAGCCCTTTATATGCCAAATTATTGTGGAAACAAGACACAGAAATGAACAAGGGAGACAACACTTCTATCTTTAAAGAACCGAGAGTCTAGTAGAAAAGAGATAATATAGAAAGATTGTACAACTTATGTTCATTAAGACAAATATGTTAATTACAAAAAAAAATGCATAAAGACTCTAATGAGAAGGAGCAGGGAGCACTTCTCTGCTGTAGTGTCATTTCATCTGCAATCAAATTGATGAGCCCAAACTAGCCGTGTTAGCCACCTTATCACTAGCTAGGTGAGTTTTCTAAATAGAATAGCATAGAAAAAAATATGTGAGGCAGAAAGGAAGTTGATCACACTGTCTAAGACCTAAGACCAAGGCCTGAGTATCTGAGGAGGTCTAACATGTAAAAGTATGAAAGAGGTAAAAGCTGAAATAGGAATCTGGAAAAAAAAAGTCAGAAAAGGAAGATAAAATCAGAAAAAAAAAAGAGAGCCAACAAAGGAAATATTTTAACAGGGAATTGTGGTCAGTTTGGTTAACTGTTTTGAATGCTTTTGAGATGTAAATAAGACAAAGAAAGGGTTTGTTTGATTTTCTTACATAGAGGCCATTGTTGACTTATGAGGAGAAAATCAGTATATTGGTGGGAACAGAAGGATTTGGAGAAGGGAATAAAAAAGAAGAGCCAGAGCATTTGACCAATAGCAGTTAAGGAAGTTTTATTGAATACACTTCTTGTTTGCATCTTCTCATTTCCTTTAATTCCAGGTATTCTTGTGACCATCAGTTTTGCTTCCTGATTTTTTTCTGAAATTTTCTGTTCTGCATTCTCTGTTTTGTTTGTAAGACTGCCAAGAATTCCATGTTCTTTTCTCAGTTCCAGTTGACCATTTGCTCTTCTACTTTCCCTAGTAACCAATTCCTTAGTAAATTACTTTCAAATTTTAATTCTTTCCTAGTTGACTGAATCTAATTCTTGATTTCTGAAAGCAAGAAATTTTTTCCTTGTTTGTTCACAAATTCTCTTTTTTGAAGCAGAGTTCCCTTAAATGGAAGCAGTCTCTGCTTCATTTCTACACTTCCTGATTGTGGGTCCTGAAAGCGTGTCTTCCAGGTGCTAGAGTAGATCTAGCTTTGGGGCAAAGTGAGCAAATTTACAAATAGTATTCACAAACACATGCAAATCAACATAAAATATATGCAAAACCTAGACCCCTGCAGCATTGTCTCCAGACTTTATTTCGTGCCCTTAAACTTGTGTCTGCTAGTTATGGGTCTCGTGTCCTACTGAACATCCACTTAGATTTTATTGGCTAAACAAACTACACAGCAATGTACAATTTCAAGGGGATGAGAAATAATACAGCTATGATGTACTCAGAAGGAACAGATAGTACTAGTGACTACCAGAATAGGCGTTACCTAATATGGTTCAATGAATAGACATTTACCCTAATTTTTCCAACCACAATTGCAGAGTTGAAAGCTGTTTTAAGATTATTTTAAATTTTCTTTATTTTACAGATTAGTTAACTGAGGTATAGAGTCATTTTGCAACTTGCCCAAGATCATGCAGACAACGTTCGAGGCTAAATCAGTACTTCAGACTCACAGACTGCTCTACTTTACCATGAAGTATATCCAAAAAGTTGTAAAAATTGTCTAAGGATCCTCTATATTTCAGCTCCTCTCTCCACAAAAGAATGAGGACTCATGTTCAGGTCTGTATAATTGGCAACAAATAGAAAAGTCCTTTTTGAGATGTTTGCTTAAAAATTTTAATCTTCAATTTAAGAAAGTAATTCATTCATGGGAAACTTTCATAAGAGAAAAGCAAATATAAAACAATTGACACAAAACATGAGGGAAACTATTCCTCAGAGAACTATCTTTCAAAGTAACATCTTTAGAAGAAAAGTAGTCTGGAGCAATATGTTTATAGAAAGTGAATCAGATTTTGCTGTTAGGTATTTTGGTATTTTATCTTCTTCATGTTTCCCAAAGATGCCACCTAACACATAATTAAGATTAAGTGCCAGAGAATATTTTAGTCATGTGAAGTGCTTTATTTCCCTTGAGCAACATGTTATTCATAGAACTATAATAAAGAAACAGTGAGGATTTGGTTAGTCGGAATTTCTATCTTCTTTTCCTAAATGTTTCATCACTTGCTTTATTACCGTGGACTAACCTGTTTACTTCTGTAGGTCTCAATATCCACATTTGCTAAACAAAGTGGTGGAACTATATAAACTCTAAGTTTTCTTCTAATTATAAAATTCTGAGGCTTTTACTCTTGCTATACTCCATACAAATCATAAACCAAATAAACCTATTTTTTTAAAAAAACAACTCATTATCTATGAGGAGAGTGACCAAGTCTGTCTTGTTTACTATTTTATCCCTTGTACCAAGACACATGCTTGATACATAGTAGGTGTTTATTGAATATTTGTTGAATTAATTAACTAGTTAATTAATGAATGAAATAATCCAGTTACTGTCCTACTTCAATTGATTGAAAAAGCTTGGAAGTAGAATCAAATTCTTCTGTTGATACACTGTTATTTCATTTTATGGCTGGATGGACTAGATTTGAGCAATTATAATGGACATGTACTTAATGAAGATTTAACAAAACTTAATATTGTCAGAACATAATCCAGTACTGGTTATATGTGTATTCCAGAGTGTTGAGTTTTTAATTAATCTGAATGACATGTATTCAAAAGGATGTGTATAATGTGCAATGAGCAGACCACTTTTTTTATATTATGAAAAACTCAGAGCTGGAGATCATCTAATCGAGGATACATTATTTGACCACAGAGGAAATTGAAGCACTAAGATTTTTTGGATACATAAGTCCCTTAATGACAAGTTTGTGTTTATCACATGGTAAATTTTCAAGATGTTAAATTGATTGACAGAGGATTACACCTGTATTTAGTCAGAATGAATGTGATCATGTTATTGCAGACATATCCTTATGGTCCATGATAATTTTTTCCAAACTTTTCTATAAATTTAGGGCACTATATTGTCCACCAACTCTTAAATGCACTCAAATGTGACCTCCATTTCAATAATAGTAAATTCTGATAGTATTATTTACTTATAACACAACAACCCTGTATGTAAAAATAATGTGGAATATATGATGCAATCATCCCACTGGCTATTTTGGCAACCAGAAATAGTTTGTTCCAGATACACAACTACTAACAACAGGAAAAATGCTGCATGTTGCTGATTTAGTTCATAGAGAATATTTGAATTTCCCAAAAGGCAGTACAGAGGCTGGAGTTAGTTTTTACTCCCAGTCACAACTTTACTTATTATTTTAAACAATCTTATTTTCGATTTTAAAATAAAATAGTAATTAGAAAGGCAGATATGAAATAACCTAGGGTAGCTATCTGGCTTATATGGTACTTTCAAAGAACTTTATGACTCCTTGAAACAGAATTTGAAATGTTCAGTCCTAGGCTAGTCAATAGATATGAGATATATCAATTTATGTACACAGAAAATTAGTTTGTTCATTATACAAGCATTTATGGAATTTTTGATCTATGTAACACTGTGTTAGGAACTGTAAGCTTCACAATGAAATTTAAGATGTCTATCCTTGTGCAGTTTATACTTGAGCTCATTTGTTTTTTCTTTTCTTTTTTAGTTTGTTTACTCATTTTTATTGTGAGGACCAGACACTTTAATTTACCCAATGCTGATTTAAAAAGAAGCCCAAGATTTTGAGTTCTTATGTTTGTTTATCGTGATTCCCCACTGTGTTTTCTAGATTTGACATCACTGGTGATTATCAGTTAATCTGAGAACTCTAAAACTGCATACGTGTTTTTGTGATTTACATCTACATGCGTTTTTCTGGAGAAAAAAAACTTAATCCTCTAAACAGTTCATGTACCCGCTGTAGATATATAAACATTTAAACGGTAATAAGTCTCAGGTCAGCTAAAAGCAATACATAGAGTGGCCATAAGTAAAGTGAAACTAAGCAGTAAAATCATAGTTATTTTTTCTTTTGAAGAAAGTCACCATTGGAAGCTAACTTGTTTTGTGCGAGACAAAAATAAAGATTCTGATTTAAGTCACTGTTCTCAGAGTTCAATTCAGTGTTGAACAATTGCATCTGAGATGTTTAAAATTTGACTTATTTGTCTTTTTAAAGAATAATGTTCTTTTTTAATATCTCTATTGAAATATAATTTATATGCCATAAAGAATAATGTTCTTTTTTAATATCTCTATTGAAATATAATTTATATACCATAAAATTCATCAAATTAAAGTGTACAATTCAAATGTTTTTAGTGTGTTCACAGAATTGTGTAACCATTACCACAGTCTAATTAGTAGTCACTCTCCATTCTCCCTCTTCCCAGCCCTTGGCAAACATTAATCTACTTTCTTACTTTATTTTCTGTTCTGGATATCTCATATCAATGGAACTGTATAATATGTGGTCTCTTGTAGTTGTCTTCTTTCATTGAGAATAACCTTTTCAAGGTCCATCCATGTTTTGTCATACATCGGTAATTTATTCCATTTTTATTGTTGAATAGCATTCTATTGTATGGATGTACCAATTCTGTTTATACATTCATGTGTTCATGGATATTCGGATTATTTCCACTTTTTGGGTATTATGAGTTATAATGCCATTATAAACATTAATGTACAAGTTCTGTGTAGATGTATGTTTTCATTTTTCTTAAGAAAGGGAACTTGGGAATGTAATCGCCGAGTCAGATGATAACTCTATGCATAACATTTTGAAGGACTGCCAAACTGCTTTGCAAAGTGGCTATACCAATTTACATTCTCACCAGGAAAGTATGAAGGTTCCAAATTCTTCACATCCTCACCAGTAATCCACCAGTTGTCACTGTCTGTCAGTTTCATTATAGCCATCTTAATGGTATGAAGTGGTATCCCATTGTGGTTTTAATTTGCATAAGTTTAATTTTCTTTTTTATTTCAAATTTCCCCCCTAAAAAACACTCTGTCTAAATACAGTGATAGGAATAAATTGAATCTCAGCTTCCAACCCACTCAAGTCTGCACTGAACCTTAAAGATAATAATTTCCTAAAAACTTAGATATTTACAGTTTGTCTTTTAGCTTGTTGCAAATGCAATTACTGCAAGGATGCTACTAAAACCTTCCCTACAGCAAATTGTCTGTTTTTAACAATAGACCATGCCTAGAATAATAGTTCTTTTCTTTGGCCATTCTCTTCACTTTTGCAAATTTCAAGTTATTTCATTACTTTTGATATTAATGCATTATTTATAAAGTTGTAGATTCATGTTCTCTTATGGATCATTTTGTACTGTTTTCTTCATAAGAAGTAATATTTTTATGATATTTTCATCAGAGCATTGCTTCCAATGCCTTTATAATTTTCCAAAAATCATAAAGGTTCCATCGCGGCTTAACTTCGGAGCCTGCTGAATATGTTTACTGCCCTATATCTTAAACACCTGTATCTTGAAAGAAGCTGTTGTGCAAGGCGCAGTCTACTGAGTCATTTTCAAAACACAGAGTATAGAAAGCAGGTGCTCAGTTGTAATGGACTAAAATAGAGTTACAAACTGGGTTAATTAGTAACATAGTTTGCATAAGCTGTATTTCCAGAATCGTAGCTAAATTTGTTTCTCTATTTAATTTTCAGAATCTTTTCTAGAATTCCCCATCCCTTAAAGATGAACTACACCTACCATAATAGACATCTCACTCCATATATGTTCATATCAACTGATTACTGATGCATAAAAGCCACAGCAGATTATCTTTTTCCCTTTAAGATAACTAAAAGCCTGTAATATTTACTCAAGAGAAGAGCAATATACTCACTTCATAAACTGTGATCTTTGAATACTGAAACAGCTGGTCAAAGGGATTTGTAAAGGTGATATATTTGGTATCACCTTAAGTACTAAAAGGAAAAGAAATAAAAAGAAAAAACTAAAAAATACTATTACATACTATAGTATACTATTTTACCATCATATTGACACTCTTCTTTTTTTTTTACATATAAAATAAAGAATTAAATTATTTGAATAACCATAGAATCTGACAACTGGACCAGACTTCAAGGTCTGCTAGATGAATGCTTCCCAAACATACCTGAATCTAAGAATCACCTGGAATCTTATGAAATTTTTTTAAAAATTAAAAAGTGGAAGAAGATTATTGGGTCTCAGCCCAGAAAACTGAATTAGAATGCACAGGAGGAAAAGCCTTGACTAAATAGTCATGAGTGCTTGCAGATGATACCTGAGAAAGGCTGATCTTTTGACACTCTTCTTGAAAAGGTATAAAGTTTATAAAATTTATGCAAGCCCATGCAGAATGAATGTCATTATCATAATTATCAACCTTTATTGATCATTTCTGTACAATAAGAATTTTGTTAATATAAGAATGTATATGTGTGTGTATTCAAATAACTTGATGAGGTAAGTACTATTAAGTACTATTAGGACCTCTACATTTTACAGACAAAGAAATATAATTCAAGAATTAGGTAATCTGCATATTGTCAAACACAGAAGGGGCAGACTCAGGATGCAAACATAGGCAATCAAGTTCTAGAACCAATTCTCTTAAATACCATGCAATAGTGCCTCAACATGAGACCAAAATATTGATTCTACATTTCCCATTCTAAAGGAGAAATTGAACACAAACACTTACCTCCTCTACCTTATAAAATTCCAATGAAAATACAGTGAAGATGAATGAAAAAGAAAAAAAAATGTCTAACGATACTGAAAAAGAGGTCTAGGATAGCTAAGATACTTTTATGAATTTCTAGAAACCAGTACACATGAAAGTAGACTGACAGTCTGTTAAAGAGAGACCAGAGTCCAAAAAACACTGAAGAGGAATCTGAAGTAAGGGCGGAAGTTATATTTCTCAGACACCAAACTCAGTTTGAAGATTTGGAGAACAAGCATAGGGAGGAGAATGCATTCAGTCTGTAATTGAAAGTCAGTCTGTAGGAAGAACAGCCAGCTAGCACCTACTCTCCACACTTAACAGAGCTCCCAGGTCTGAATCTGGGCCGATATTAATAAAAATGACATGGGATCATTTGCCTGGAAAAACCTAGGCTACTGGGTTGAGAACCAATATTCTAAGATAAAGATATCTTTATTCTGACACTGAGGTGGAGTGCAGTCTATCTAAGATTCAAGTCTGCTTTCCCTAAAGCAAAGGTGATTAGGTCATGAGGATGAAGCTCTTGTGAATGAGATTAATGCCTTAAAAAAGAGGCCTGAGAGAGATAACTTGCCCTTTCCACCATGTGAGGACACAGCAAGATGCCAGAACTCTGCAACTCAAAATCCTTCACAAGAACCTGACTATGCTGGCATCTTGTTCTTGGACTTCCACAACTGTGAGGAAGAAATTTCTATTGCTGATAAGCCACCCAGTCTATGATACTTTGTTATGGTAGCCTTCATGGACAAGGACACCTATATTCAAATATTGAACATTGAATTATTATTATAAGAAAGACTACAATAATTATAAAACTTAATAACAATAATATTTTTGCTAACAAAAAGAGGGATGGGGCACTGGAGGGCAATTTAGATATATAATTTCTTTATGTGGGATATAATAACTTCTAAAGTTAATGGAACAAAAGTAGTAATTATATTTAATTAAAGCAATTAATAAGAGAATCAAAAATTTTAGACAACTATCTAAACTTAAGAAAAAGTTAAGAGAAAGGAAGTAAGTAGTATGGCAAATGGGACAAATTCTTATACTCCATATTAGGAAGTGAATTGCTAGAGATTAAAATAGATGAACATTTTAAAACAAAGCATATGATTTAGAATTAGATTTACTAGAAGTAAAAATCCACACAGTGAAGAGTGTAACCCTGGTTTGTGCTTTATTTATTTATTTTTACTATACATTTAAAATGGTCAACTAACCGAGGTAGTTGACTATGATTTTAATGCTTGTCTTTTCCTTTTCTCTCTACACAACAGTGTTTGGTGATATAATTCTAGTCCTTAATAAAGTATATTCCTGTTAAATTTAAAAGATTGCAATATACAAATCACTACTCAAACTTTTACACTAATTGATATGTGATTTATTAAGAAGAAAATTACGAAGTCTTGAATAAAATTTCAACGAACTTCACTTAAATTATTAGTAGCTTAAGTACAGGAATATTAACAGAATCTAAATTTTTAAAAGTTTACTTTTGTTTAATAGTTTGTAATCAAAACTGCTCCTCTTGAGGTGTTAAAGAGTGTATGTGAGCATATTTACAATGATAAACTCTAAAAGGCTCACTGTATAGGCCATTTTTCTCCATAAGTCAATTCCAAAGTTAGATATCTTATTACCGTCATATCTGCAATGTAGACGTATGTGCAGTGCACTGGATACCAAATATACCCAATGTATATCGCTACAAAAATAAAGAAAAAAAGCTTACTACTCAAAAAATTTCATATTATAGAATAAAAACAATGATATTCTTCATATTTTTCAGTGGTAAATTTATGATGTTTGTTTCATTCACTGACACCTGACCTTTTCATTCTTATCAGATGAGCCAGCTAAGATATGATCAGTAATTATTTTTAAAGATAAGGGTTAATATTGCCTTGTTTGCAAGTTCCAGTACTTAATTTCAAGTATATGTAGAGATATAAAAACCAACTCCATCTAAATAACATTATATTGACAATAATGAGATTGCAGAATACATTCATACAACCTACTCTTAGTGCCAAAACAAACTAATAAAGGCTATCTTTAATTGGTAAATGTATATGTGAAACTAAAATTTATAAATTGGACATTAGCTGCCATTTAAAAGGTCTCTAGAAGTTAATGTTTCCTCAATTTCAATAAAACTTATAATATTATTTCTCACCAAGAATAAGCTAAGAGGGAAAAAAGGCAAATAGTGGTTCTTGGAATAAGGAGCATTTGGGTCTTCAATGCTAAAGGAAATTCAGGAAATTTTTGCTTGACTGCTATTTTTAAATAAATGTGTTTTCTGTATAAGAATAGTTTCTTGGTTTTTCAATATGTATTTTTTGAAAAACAAAAAAAGTAAGGCAAACATTGGTAAAAGTTGATCAGGAAGATTTAACAGTTGAATGCTTGTAACTCTTTAAATTGTATGAAGCATGTTCTAATTTATTTGACCATTTATCTGCCCCTTTTTTAATTCTACGAGTTAACAGAGAAGTTGTATAAAAATTATGCAATTGAAGAATAAGTATCAAGGTCATTGAATTAAAAACTCATATTTTGAAGTAGGGTTGGCTTCAGTATTACAAGTAAAAAGGGACAATATCTAGTGAGTAAAATAAAGTGGTACTTTTCTTGCTGTGATTCTCATATGTAGGATTAAACATCCTGCCGTTAGCTTGGACAGGCATGCCTACACACAGTACATGGCTCTGCCAACAATTAGAAGATTGATCTTGACAAGTTCTGAAATTTCCGAGGCTCTATTTCCATTCTGACTGGAAGCATAGGTGCAACTTGGAACCTCCAATATTTTGTCTCCCTTTCACAGTATCAATTGACCCTGAGTCATTTGATAGATCAGGTTGATTCCTCTTGGTCTTACTTAAGGAATCAAATAAATATTTGGTTTAGCAAGAGTCAGAGGTGGGGTGGGGAGGAAACTCCTGTAGTATACTAGAAACTTAGAAACTTTCATTGTAATAGAGGTCAAAATTCAAAAGCCTTTTAAATATTACAACATACATTGGATGTACAAACACAATACAATTTTTAACTTAATATTCATTCTTAACTATAATATAAACTCAAAATAAAGTACAAATAAAATATAAATAAGCTAAACCAATAAATACAGAATGGTCTTTAATAAATATACTCCAAGTTAATTTTAAAAATTTCTCGTGCTATTTAACAATCAAAGTGTGCTGTTATTTTATTAAGGGACAATGACTTACATTATTAGATCATTGATATAGCTTCAATAGGTGCCAGGGAACCACAGATAAATGGAAGAAGAGTAGAAAAAATAATTCCCTACATTCCAGAGGAATCAAAATACAAACTTATGGATACTTGAAAAGTATGCAGAATCAAGAGAAATTAGGCACATAACTTTTTGAGTTCAATAAGTTGTGTTTTATTTTTTCTGTTACTCATAATATAATGCTGGTGACTCAATCTCTTACTGTTCACTACCCTCAAATCACACCTGCATACCTATTATTGAATTTAGAACTCTTAGAGCAATATATACAAAAAAATGTAAATGTTTCTGGCAAAGAGTATGTTTTTCTTACAAAGATTAATAAGTGATTACCCCCAGTGGCCATCTCATACTAAACTCCCATATGAATCCCAGCTTGCTATCAAGTGAACAAGCTATCCTTATGATTCTAAAATAAATCTGTATTATTATCAGGAAATTCTTAAAATCATTCTTACAGATGAATATCTCAGTTAGTTTGTGCATAAAAGCCAAGTATTTCCTGTAATGTAAACCCCCAATGAAAGCCTACTTGGAACAATAGACCTCAAGAGTCTCCTTCACTCTGGCTCCTCATCAATTTAATATGGATCCATCTACTTTTATTAAGAATTACCGCTGTCCAAGTGGGCTTTAGTGATGCTATTAGTAAAACATCATTAAGTAAAGAAAATGGAGAATATTAGAAAAATTAATCATTGCCAACAGAAATAAAATTTGGAAGAATGAATTTGAGTGTCCTGTTACATCATCTTGTAAAAAAGTCCAGATTCATACCTGTCTTCTAATTCATTGAAGGAAATTTGAGTAATCGCTCAGAGCCCAATGTGTGTTTTAAAATATGCTCTTTGGCAATTCCTTTGTTGTATGAATAATATTAAAAGAGATAATATAGAAAATTTGTTCTACACATATTAGTGAGAAAATTGTTTTCTTTCAAAGACTGAGTGTTAAATGATTTCCTTTAAAGTCATAGGTTAAACTGTACATTTATAAATTAAGAACTCAAATTCTCACAAATATAATGAAGCAGGTTATACAAAATTAATTAGCAGACTTTTAATATTAACTACAATTGTAGAGGCCTTATTTTATATGTTTTCAGAATAATTTTGTTTATCTCACTAGGAATTTGAGGCTGCTCATAGTACTTAATATGAAAGACATTAGCATCTCATTTATCCAGATTTTTCCTACCTGGACAAGGTCATTTATTCAAGACAAAGCTGAAAACATAAAAATTAGCATTGTCCAGAAAATTCACATTGCCGGCAGATCAGGAATTACAAATTAAGTATAATTAATTAAGCAGTCCAAAATGTTCTATATGTATATGTATGTATGATCTTTCTATCTAAATTTACAGTTCTTAAAAGAAAGGAATATATTATCTGCTTATTTTGAATTTCTAGAGATTTAAAATGAAAATTGAGAGGTTACTTTTAAAAGTTTTAAAAATTTTTAAATGTTTAAAAGGTATTTTGTGAATTCTAGATTCAGCCCCAGCATGGAAATAGCTTGGAAGTCATCACTCCTGTCTTGCAAGAGAAAATAAAAGCTGGAAAAAATGCAAATTGGTGACTTATCTTGAAATTATCAGATTACTGAAGTTTCAAGGAAGACTACCATCTGGAAAACAGGAGAGAAGGTGAATCCAGAGACGCAGCTGAGATCTGCTTACCTAGAGTAGAAGATGTTAGTATCATAAACTGGTAAGAACAAGAAAATGGTAATTTTTACAAATTATTGGAAGCTGAGCGTGATCATAAGAATAAGAAACTCCCGGAGGAGGGCCACATTCTTAGATGGATCCCACGATTCATAGGCTTCGCCTCCAGGAAACCCATCAGGTTCTTATGGTAAATCCCAGAATGATCTACCTGTAGCTCTGACAAGAGAGAAAGAGTGACCATTGTAAAATGTGCCAAGAGACCTCTCCACAACAAAATCCTGCTCTCAAGGGGAAAAGACTTTCCCAGAGCCTTATCCCAGATGGGGAAAAGACATACCCCCCAAACAGCTCCCTCTATTCTTTCTCAGAGTGTCAAAAATTATATTGAGGACACTGCGATCAGGGAAAAGATTGCAGGTATGGAGGAGTGCTTTATGTAATTGAAGAAATGTTGATGAAGATCACATCTCAGACACTCAAGACCACTCAAAGACTGAAATTTAATCTGAAAATTATAGAATGTTTTTCCTTCCCTCAAACCATTTCACCAAACCAATAAGACTCCAATATAACAAAAGTAAATTACAACTGAGAGAGTTGCAAAACACAGACTCTCTCTGAGGAAAAATAATTAGGGAAGCCCAAATTCAAGAGCGGAAACAAACACAAGTACTCAAGAGGAATCTGAAGCTTCTGGCATCTATAGTTACAGCAAACATTAAACACAACCTAGCTGCTAGGCAGAGTATGAATTCTAATACTACAGGCCTATTAACTTCAGTTCTTATTACCCAAAACAACATGTCCAGCTTTAAACAAAAAATTACACAGCATGCCAGAAGGGAAAAGAAAAACCCACAATCTGAAGAGACAAAGATTACTACATATGAATAAGTGAAATGAATGACAGTAATATCACAAGGGATATGAAGGGGGAATTGGGAATACTCAGATACAAGGTACCTATACTACATGTGGCACATAACAGTGTTACTAGAAGGAGAAATCATATCAGTTAAAAATGTATATTGTAAACTCTAGGGCCACCACTTTTTGTTTTAACAGGATGTATAACTGATTTGCAAAAAATAGGTAAAATGGAATTATAAAATGAGCAATTAAAATCACAGTAGGCAGAAAAAGAGAAGTGAAAAACAAGAAAACAAATACAATGAATATATAACATTATGAGCAGGATAGATATTACTACAACTGTATCAATGACATCTTAAATGTTAATGGACTAAACATCTTTATTAAAAGACAGAGGTTGTCAAAGACTTTCTGGGTCATAAGACACAGCTTTACAAATTTAATAAACAGAAATTATAGTGTGTTATCAATGGAAATATCTAAAATCGATAGCAGAAAAATACTGGAAAATCCCCAAATAGAGTTTGAACAATATAATCTATATTTCTAAATAATACATGAGTCCAAAAAAGAAAGCATCAAGGGAAATTAAAACATAATTTGAATTAAATGAACATGAAAATTCTACTTACCAAAATTTGTGGTATAGAGTGAAACAGTGCTTTGAGGGATATTTATAGCATTAAATGCATACATTAGAAAAAATCTAAAATTAATAACAAGCAAACACTAAAACAAACAAATAAAGAATAACAAAAATTAGAGCACAAATAAATGAAATTGAAAACAGAAAAGCAATAGTGAAAATCAATGAACACTAAAAGCTGGTTCCTGGAGAGAGAGAAGAGTAGAAAGGAAAAAGAGTAGAGGAGAGGAAAGGGGAGGAGAGGAAAGGGATGGCCTGAATTATCTATATAAGAAATGAAAGAAATTTTATTATTACTGATCTCACATACATTAAAAGGAACACTAGAAGTAACTCTGTTTTCACAGTTTGATAACTTTTATGAAATGGACCAATTACATGAAATAAAGAAACTACCAAAACTAAAACAAGAGAATATAGATAACCTATATCTAGTAACACTATATCTAGTAATAGAATAAATAATGGTGAATTGCCGCAAACATTCAAAGTGATACCAATTCTCTATAATCTATTCTAGAAAATAGAAATCAGTCTACATACTTATTATCCTAATATCCAAAGTAGATAAGGATATTAAAACAGATAAGAAAAACTGCAAACTTATATCTCTCATAAACAGAGATATAAAAATTAGCAATGAAATAGTAGCAAATGGAATCCAACAATATATAAAAAATTATACAGCATGATGAAGTGAGATATATTCCAAGTATGCAAGGCTGGTTCAACGCTTCAAAAATCAATCAAAACAATGCACCACATTAACAGAAGATAAATCATATGATTACATCAACTGCTGTTGAAAAAGCATTTGACAAATACAAGACTTGTGATAAAAATTCTAAGCAAATTAGAAACAGAGGAGGACTTTCTCAATTTAATAATGAATAAAAACTGAATCTAGACACATATCGTATACCCTTCATAAAAACGAACTCAAACTGGATCACAAACCTAAACGTAAAACATAAAACTCCCAGAAGATAACTTAGGAGAAAATTGAGATGACCTTAGGTTTGGCAGTTTTCGAATATACCACCAAAGATACAATCTATGAAAAAAGAATCGACAAATTGTCTGTTCTGTGAAAGACACTGTCAAGAGATTGGAAAGATAAGCTACAAACTGGATGAAAATATTTGCAAAAGACACACCTGATAATGGGCTATTATCTAAAATGTACAAAGGACTCCTAACAGTCAATAATAAGAAAACAAACGACTTGTTTTTAAAAAAAAAAGACTTGAACACCTCACCAAAGAAGATATACATATGACAAACAAGCATAAGAAAGCATGTTCTGTATCACATATTATCAGGAAAATGTAAATTAAAATAACAATGAAATACCACTATACAACCCATTAGAGTGGCCAAAATCCAAAACACTAACAACACCAAATACTGGTGAGGATGTGAAACAATAGGAACTTTCATCCATTGCTGGTGGGAATGTAAAATGGGACAGCCACTTTGGAAGACAATTTAATGGTTTCTTACCATTAAACTGAACATACACTTATCATAAAATCCACCAATCATGCTCCTTGGCATTATGCCCACACAAAAACCTGCACAACCAAGATGTCCTCTAATAGGTAAATGGATAAACTGTGGTACATCCAGATGATGGAATATTATTTAGCACAAAAAATAAATGAGCTATCAAGCCATAAAAAGACATGGAGGAACATAAAATACATATTTCTAAGTGAAAGAAGCCAATCTGAAAAGACAACATAGTATATGATTCCAACTATATGACATTCTGGAGAGGGCAAAACTATGGAGATAGTGAAAAGATCCATGGTTTTCAGGGTTTCACTGGATGGGGACTGAATATACACGAAGAATAACTGAGTTTTAGGATGGTAAAACTATTTTGTATAATATCATTGTTTTGGACAAAACTCACAGAAGTTTACAGCACCGAGAGTGTGATAACCTTAATGCATACTAATTTAAAAATATCCTTTAGTAGGTCTGCGGATCCCAGGAGAGAAGACATAATGTGACAAAAGAATCTAACTGTATTACAAATGTATGAAACAACTTCACTGAAAGGGGTGGGGGGAAAAGGGTGCTGACTTGAGTAACTTTGCAAATAGATGAAGGTTAAAGAAAAAAAGAAACTCTAGATAAGCACTGTTTTATAGATAATAAAGTTGTTTCCCAAGGGTGTGCGGGAGAACAATTAAGAAACCACTGTCATATATGCTGGAATTGAGCAATTTAGTGAATGGATTATGGATGTTTGGAGCCTGGCTTCTCACTGGAGAGGGAGGTTCCAGATCAATAAGGAAAAGAGGCTAGAATAATCCTTGTGGTAATGAATTAAAGTTGGAGAATCCATGTGATGTCATATTTAGCTCAATATAGAAACAGGTATTTTAGAAATGTTTAAATGTAGGTACATGGGTTAGAATACATATTCATATATTAACTTCTATGTCAGCTGAGAGGTCCTATAGAAAATGACACTCTAGTAGCAATTAAAAGAATTAGGTCTCCTCGGAGAAATAGATGAATCTAAGACTGGGGCAGGGAATATAAAAAATGAATGTAAACCCTTCTAAAATTTTTAAAAAATAGAGCTACCTTTGCCCAGCAATTCCATTTCTGGGTATTTCTTTAAAAAAAAAAAAATTAACATGAAAATATACATGCACCCCTATGTTCACTGCAGTACTCTTTACAATAGCCAAGATATGGAAGAAACCTAAGTGCTCATCAATAGACAATTGCATTAAAAAATTGTGGTACATATGTACAATGGAATATTACTCAGTCATAAAAAATGAAATCTTACCATTTGCAATGATGTGGATGGACCTAGAAGATATTATGCTGAGTGAAATAAGTCAGACAGTGAAAGATAAATACTGTATAATTTCACTTATATGTGGAATCTCAGGGACAAAATAAATGAACAAACAAAACTAAAACAAACTTATAGGTACAAAAACAAACTGGTGATTGCCAGACGTAAGGAGGGGTTGGAGGACTGAGTGAAACAGTGAAGGGATTAAAAAGTACAAGTTGGTAGTTACAAAGTAGTCACAGGGATGTGAAATACAGCATAGGGAATACAGTCAATAATATTGTAATAACTGTATAGGGCCAAGTGCATAGGGCTAGACTAAACTAATTGGGGGAGATCAAGTCTTAAATTATATAAATGTTTAACCACTCTGCTGCACATCTGGAACTAATATAAAATAATATTGAATGTCAACTCTAATCAAAAAATTAAAATTAAAAATTTAAAAAAAAAATGAGCCTAAACCATTGTGGGGTGTTAGAAAGTAAGGAAGTACTAAAACAAAACAAACCAAAACAAAATAATGATGTGGTATGTCAAAGGAACACAGGGACAACTAAAAGAGCTCCTAAGGCTAAAGTTGTAGCAATTTGAGCAATAAAGTAAAAAAAGCAATATTAGATTGTAATACAAGATATAAAATAAACACCCAAGAGTCCAGACTGGTATAAACAAATTATTAAACAAATAAATGGGGAGAGGAAACATATCTCCCATGCAGAATAATTCTAAATAATTTGTGTAGATACTTCACCCTCAAATAGACACCAACCTCAACCGGACCGTGGATGAGTGGGTGCAGGTAGCCAAGTACTTCCTGAGACAGCTGGCACAGCCATTTCACCGGGAGGTGGATGGAGATATGCATGGAGTCACTAAGGTGTTCCTGGATCCAGCGGGGCAGCTTCCCCTGCTTGTCCGCAGAGGTGAAGCACTTGTCAATGAAGAGTATAATTTCCCACTCCTTAAGTGTGGGCTGTGCATAGTAACTTCCTTCTAAAGAGTAGAGTATAGAAATGGGGAGGAAACTGTAACTTTATATTAGACAAACACTACAACACCTGACAAACACTACAACAACCAGGTGGTCAATTTTGACAATGACATTGTGTTGATAGTATGAACCCTGGATATGGTGGAATGAAAATGACGCTTTGCTTTCATGGTTTTCCTCCTCCAAACCCATAACTTCATCTAGTCATTAGAAAAAAATCAGACATACCAATCAAAGGGAATTCAACAAAACATCTGATCAATTTTGCTCAAAATTATCAAGGTCAGTAAAAACAAGAAGTCTCAGAAATTGTCACAACCAATAGGAGCCTATGGCATCCAATATGATTAATTATACTGCGGTATCATGGATGATTCTGCAACAGAAAAAAAAGGGCAGCAAACAAAATATTAAAGATTCTGAAAGTAAGTGTGAAATCTTTAGTTAGTAAAAATTTTTAAAAATAGAACAATTCCTTTTTTCTCTGGAAGCAGTCTCCTACAGTTACTTCCCTTCATCCACACAGTTAAGGCTACTAAGGTAGAAAAAGTAAGGGAGTAATTAAAAAAAAAAAAACAAAAAAAAACCGAAGTTTCATTTTTCCTAAGATACTAACTGTTGGGTGACACCAGCTCCAGGTATAAAGATGCCCAGTCCTAGAGCAGCAGGGGCTTTCCCAGAGCCTTCTGCTTTCTGCTTTCTCAAGTTCATTTCTGACCATAGTATCACACCACCCCATTTCTCTTTCAGTTTTGCAATAGATACTGAGTTTGTAGTTAAGATCTAGTTATTTGTTAGAAAAATGTCTTATTCATAATAAACCAGGCCTTCACATCTATTCTATTATTTGCATAGAAAATGGCTTAGAAATAGGGTCAAAACTGAAGTTAATAATCTCTTTGAGTTTAGCATTCTAAAATTTGTCTCTTATCCATAGTTAAACCGTGGTGCCAGGGTGTGTTGAGGTGAAAATGTGGTAGGTAGTCACATAGCTAGAACCTGCATCTGGGGCAAACAACCTTGAGTCACATTCCTCCACTAATAAGAAACAATCAGCCGACAGAACCATAATCACAGAGAGAGAGAGGCAGGCCCAGGGAAAGTTCCTAACCTCTGCATTCGCATTAGTTAAAAGAGCTGGCCTACAGTTAACCTCTCATTGTCATGGTAAAAAACATACCCTTAGGTGGAGATTTAAGATGCTAATCAGACATGCCACGCATGAAGTAGCATGTAGGTATTTTGGGGAGGGAAGAGAGAAAGAGGAAGGGGTGGTCCCTAACCCCAAGAGCCCATAAAAATGCTGTACCTATAAACCTCTGGAAGCCACATCCACCTTCCTCTGGAGTGTGCTCCCTTGGCACATGAAGCTTTTACTTTAATAAACCCTTCTGTCTGTAGAACCGTTTTGCTCACTCTCTTGATTTCTATCCTGAGAGGGGAAAGGACCCCAGCTCTGATCACAAAAATACATGGTGTAGCTGGTATGGGTAGTTAAGGATTTTTTGATAACCAAGTTATTGTCCATGAGACAGTCCACGTATGTTTCACATCAGTAGACTAAAAGGTGGTCTGATTGTCAATCTGTATTTTTGTTTTGTTCTTGACATTACACAGTTATGTTATATGCTGAAGCAAACACTTTTTCACTCTTGGTAAAAAAAAAAATTAAACTAATAAAATGTGATTAAATTACACAACTGAAATCTAAGGTGATTTTTTCCCTCCTGAATATAAACTCTCAATTTCTGAATTTCCAGTCTAACAAGTTATGGATCTTCTCTTGTAATACACTTTTTAATGAGTTCCTCTTCTTTAATCAAAATTTGTTTTTGCATATAAATGCAAGCACTTTCTCCTTCTCCACAAAATATGGGCAATAAAGCAATCACAACAAACCTAGAAAGCATTTGAGGTCACACCACTCAACATTTTAACTGTAATATTATAATTCTTAAGTTTTTCCAAATGTTTATGATGTTTTGAGCTCATTCGGTAAGAGAAAAAAATATCTGTCTTTGCCAGCACATTTTGGTGATTTCATCTCCTTTCATAGGAATCTCTAAGGGTTTCTTAATTAGAGGAATTTACAGGAAATGTCAAACAATCTAAATAACTGATGTTTCGTAAGTCTCAGCAATTGAGCAAATTAACCTTTATGTTTTTATGACATCAAACTACATGGCAGTTTCCAGAAAGTTTCTAAAGCAAATAATTGAAGGAATTATCAAAAACTAGGAAATAGAGGGGGAAAAAAACATTTCTGAGTTGTTACTATAATATTTTAAGTTACCAATTAAACTGAAGTAGTGATATTTCTCTAAAATTAAAAATAATGAAAACAATCCATTGTTAAAAATATGACACCAATATATTTCAATTAATGTACAATAAGGTGAAGGAAATGTCAATAATTTAATTGTTAATGCTCTAGCAAAATTTTAAAACATTGGTTTATGCTATAGTATATTAATAAAACATGAAAATAAGATTATTTTAAATGATAGTAAAATTGGATAGATATTTAAAAGGTGAAGAGTTGTTTAATTATTGTTAATTTAATTTTTATACAAATCTTTGTATACTCAGAAGAGTCTTGAACACAAAGAATCCATAAATTTGTTTCAGTTTATTATCTCATTTGATTCACTAGAAGTCATAATAACTCAAAATCATGTTTAGTTACAAAGTAAAAATATCAATAGTATAAGTAGCTAAATAAACACATAAGTAGCAACTGAAGAAAACATTTAGAAAACAATGCTGCTATTTACATCTGAATTTTCCCGGGTGTGTCTACTATAAGAAGATGACCTTAATATTTGTATATTTAGGATGTTTAAGACTTTACAGATAATTTATTCGAAGTAACTCAGTATAATGCATTCAAGTTCTACCTACTTCTGTTATGATATCTCTGCTCTTAATTATTTTGAATTTGTATACAAGACAGAAAAAATTAAGATGAATGTCACATGTCTTTTCCCTTACACATACATGTGAGCAAAAATTGAAAGTCTATACTGTTAGTGTGGATTTGAGGCAAGAAGTTGACATGGTAACAAGGCTTTTTCGAGTTGCCTATATGAAGTTACAGATATGACACATGTTAAAAATTTCTCGGTCTAAGAGTCTGTCTGAAAAAAAAGGTACTTTTCCTCTTGTTACTTTTATGTAAAACTCTATATACATTTATATAAACCGAGACAACTCTATATCCATTTTAAATCTAAATTTGGAATCACAGATATTCAAAAACAATAAAATTTTAAATATATCAATCCTAGATGGTTAATATTTTCATTTTCAAAAGTTCTGTGCCATGGTAAAATGTAAAGATATCAGCAGTGAGCATCTTCCAGCAAGATATAATAATTTATTATGGTAAATCCAATTTGCCTCTTGTAAAACAATTCCTTGGGAGATGGTATACTTTTTGTTAGTATTTTGGGGAATTGGGATAAAATGAGATGATTTCAGAACACATCCAATATCAATGGATTGTCTTGAGTTTTTCTGAAAGAGAATCAAATAGAAATGCATTTACCTCTTTTCCAATGTTTTTGCCCCTATTTGCTCTCTTTTAGTTGCACTGGCTAATTCTTACAATAACATATTCAATATTAGTGGCCATAAGGGATATTTTTTAAATGTTGTTTTTCACTTTATTGGCAATCAAAATTAGTGATCTGTAATTCATGATGTCATTTGTTGGGGTTTAGGTATGTGTGACATTTGTTTCTGTGCTCTAAATTATCTGGTCACCTCACCACAGTGCTGCAGATGGAGAGGCAAAGTGTTAGGAAGGTTGAATAGATTCTCCAGAATCCTTGAAAATCAAAGGAATAGCTGTCATATGAATTACTTATTTTGTCCATTAGTAGTTTTTACTTCTTTATCCTACCTTGATTTCCTTCCATGACCTCAAAGCTTTTTTGAATTTATCAAATGTAAATTCAGGGATTTTAAGTAATAATTTCTGCTAAAATTTAGTTTGGTTTTAAACTGACACCAATGAGACTTACATTTTCTTATGGCATTCAAATGCTTTTCTCTCATATGCCAACTTGTCACTATTTCTTGGGCAATTTGAATGCAAATAAATGACAACTTTTTATAGATATTTATTTTGACATTGCTGCTGATAATTTGACTTTAGTGATAGCATTAATATTTATAGCAGCAATATAAAGTCAATGGATGTGTTTGTAATAAAATGTGGATTTCAAATTTATTTTAAATAAAGGCGATAAAGAAATTTTTGATTTGGGTTCTTTAAAAGATTAAAATAGAAAATGGATAAGTAATAAAAAGAATCCCAAAATAAAATTAAAAAAATAAATAAATAAGAGAATCCCAGAGAAGCATTGTAGAGGGTAATTTTAAATCAAACATGACCAAAAAGAAAATAAAGAATAATAAAAAGGAGGAAAACGTAGATGAGAAAAAAAAAAATTGAGAAAAGTCATAGAAGCAAGGCAAAACATCTAGAAACTATACTATTATATTTCCTTTGTCATTTGTTAATTTTCAGATCTAAAGAACAGAAAGGACAACAAATTTCAATAGATTTCATGTGATAAAATTGGCTTATTTTGTTTTTCTCTCATCAAACACTAACTGTACGTCTTCCCTCTCTCTCTTTCTGTCTGACAAACCATTTCTATGTTGCGCTGTAGGAGAGGGCTGTGTAAAAATTGAAACTTGAGAAAACCTAAGACTTTTATAAAAAATAAAAATCTAAACTTTACAATATTTTCATTCCCTAGAAGAGTCAAATGGAGCTGTTTTTATTGGAAGTATAAGTTAAATCAATATTTAAAGAAATATATCTAAAAAAAACAGAGTATACAGAGTTCTGTACTCCATGCCACAAAAGTTGTACAGAGCTGAAAGAGGTCCAGAGAGTGCAAAGAAAATATTATTCAGGAAATTAATGGGGCTCAGATAATATGGATGCCTCATTCATTGAGCAGGCTTTTTTTGGACACTGTCATAAGCAGAACAACACTCCCCTCCACCAAAGATATCACATCCTAATCCCTAATCCCTAGAACCTGTGAATATGTTACCTTACATGGCAAGGGAGCTTGGCAAATATGATTAAGTTAAGGATCTTGATTTGGAAGATTATCCTGGATTAACATAACCACAGATTTTTATAAGTAAAAAAGGTAGAGGAAGATTTGAGGATACTACACTGGTTTTGAAGATGGGGAAGGAGGCAAGAGTGAATGAATGGAGATAGCCTGTGGAAGCTGGGAAAGGCAGGAAAATGGATTCTTTCTGGAGCCTTCAGAAGGAACACAGCCCTGCTGATACTAATTTTTAGTCCAGTCAGATCCATTTCAAATTTTGACCTTCAGAACAAGCTCATGTTGTTTTAAGTCACTAAAGTTGGAGTGACTTTTTGCTACAGCAACAGGAAACTAACACAGGGACCTGTAATGAAATAGGCATTGAGGACACAAAGATAACCCAGACACCATCCGTAGATTAAGATCAGTGTGCAGTGGTGGAGATGTGGATTTAAACAGTGACAATAACAATGAAAATATGAATTATTGAAACACAATGTGATAGCCATATGCCCTGACAGTTTGGGAACATAATAAAGAAAGCATCTAATTCTGGCTGGGAGAGATGAGGTAGGTTTCTTTACAAAAGACAATGCTCAAGATAAGTCTCTAAAAAATGGGTAGACAAAAGAGGGAAATTCATTCCAGGCTGAGAGAACAAAACCTTGAAAAAATAAAAACACTCAGCCTGAAAAATATGTACTCAGGAGAATATGATTTTTTTTTAGCATATCTCAATAGTATAGAAAAAGAATCCAAAAGTTTTTATAACTGTTATAGAGAGACAATATTATCTTTATTTAAATAGATTTATGAAACATTCCAGTTTTGATGGAGATATGTCAGGAATGTTTACTTCACATAAATGAATTCATCTAAGCATTTTTGACATTTTATGCGCTGACTACAAGATCTCCAAAATAAAAATACAAATAAATTAAGAGGAGTCAAGAGGAAAATGAGAGTGAATAGACTTATACTGGAATACCAAGGAAAATTAACAATTGAATTATTTGTTTCTATCATTCAACTATCAGTTCTCTGTTAAATCTGCAAATTTCTTGATGGCAAGGATTGTATGTTAGATCGATTTCAGTATTCTTCTGGTCATATAATGTAGTGATTGTATACAGAATGCACAATAACTGCTTTAAGAATTAAATCTCTAACATTTACCATTGATTGTCTTATAGTAACCATGATCTGAGGTGATTTACTCTGACACATCAAAACCGACTACTGGTTTGAATGGACTCTCTTAACCCCTTAAACTTGGCACAACCATACATAGCAATACTTTTTCCTAACTTCGTTAATTGAAAATGAGTGTCCAATGAAGTTGTGAAGTAGATAAACATGGGAGTTATGTGGTAGTAAGGGCAGCTACCACTTATTTATCAATTTCTTTTACATCCAGCACCATGTTAAGTATGGGTTGTGCTAGCACCATCACCGCTCCCTTCTAAGACTGTGAATTATGTTTCTTAGAATCTTCTTCACTGTATCATTTTGGCCTAGAGTTTACTGATGAGAGGAACACACAGGAGATTTGTATGGTAAAAGTGAAGAAGAAACCATTATTCTTGGGAGGCAGCTGCAGCCAGATGCCTGGGCAAACGAGAATTCCATAGCAGCTTCCCACCCACTTTGCCACTGAAGACTGAAATAATTGACAACATCTTCTCAGAGAGTCTCAGGAATGTCAGTATCTTCCTGGTAAGATGGAGAAAACCACCTAGTTTGATGCTTACGACTGAGATACTCAGTATCAACTTTATTAATTTCAGGAGCAGCTTCTCTGAACTCTACTTCTCCAGCATTCTCTTAAGTCCCTAATTATATATGTTAAATTCCTTATACCTAAATACATGGTGTGGCTTCTGTTTTCCTGATTGAACCATGTCTAATAGTTCATATATACTTTATCTGATATTCTCAGCAGTCTTGTAGGGTAGGTGCTTTTAAAATGAGAGAACTGAAGTTATTGGACTCCTCCGTCCTTCCAAAGATTTCACAATTGGCAAGTTGCAAATTGTAGAACTCAAGTCTGACTTCAGTCTTTGCTCTTAACTCCTATGCCATATAGTCAAATATTGCGTGGAGCTTTAAAAAGAAGGTGTGAAACTTTCTCCATTGGAATAATGCTTTAAAAAGAAGGCTTGAAACTTTCTCCGTTGGAATACTCAACTAAAAGTATTTTATTTTCAGTAATCAACCTTTTTTTGAGGATAGTCTTCTAGTACTTACTCATAGCCAAATTGTCTCAAAAAAGGTCTTGTTTATTAACATATGGTTTAAATGTCCTTAGTTTACTATTAAAAACAGTCCATACACACTCGCACTCTCTCTCTCTCACACACACACACACACTCTCACACACACATCCCCTATAAAGAGAAATGAAGCAATCAGAAAAGAAATACATACTCCCACCTTGACATCTATATTCATATCCACTTTCTTTCATTGTAGCATGGATATCCATCCAGAGTCAAGTTTTCCACTTATCCACTATGAGATCTCATCTTCTCTCACCTACTTAAGGACAGTGTTCCAGAAATTCTCTACTCTCAATCCCATTTCATCTTTTTTTCTCTCTCCACTGGATCATTCCTACCAACATTCAACCATTCCTTTGACTTCATTTATCTCTCCAGTTAATTGAAATGATCATAGGATTTTTCTTTTATTTTTTAATCATAAAATGGGGAATAACATATGAAGATTTCTAGTTATTACACCCTTGAATGTCTAGATTAAAAACAATTTGGTCATTATCCTTTTTACAATCTCTGAATTTATTATGTCATTATTTTAAAATAATTTTTATTGTTTTTCTTAAGTGAAATTGGTTTTGTATAGAGAATCAAGTGCTGTTATTTTACTACATCTGAAAAAGTTCATATAAATTTGTAATAATCTTATCATTGAAATTTTGTTAGCAGTCACTTTTAAAACCTTTTAGACTTAAGCGTATTCTTTTAAGAATTATTTTAAACAGCTGATTAAAGCTCTAATTGTTTTGGGCTGTGAAGACTTTTTTAGTCTTAAATCTGTTTTGGTAAATTCTACTTTTGTAGAAATTTGATCATCGTGTTAAGGCTTTCATTATTAACTCAATGTTGTTTAAAGTATCCTTTTATATTTTTAATCTCTGATGCATATTTAATGTCTCTTTGTTCAAACCTCATATTGTATATTTGTAACATCTTTTTCCCATTCAGATTTGCCAGAAGTTTATCAATTTTACAAGTTTATTCAAAGAGCCAAGATGTAGCTTTTCTGATCCTCTTTATTGAATTTTTGTTTTATAATTTATTTATTTCTGCTGCCTTCATTTTCCTTTTACTGTCTTTGTATACTTTGTTCTTTTTCTAACTTCTTAAATTGGACAAAATTCATTTTTAGCCCCTTTTCATTTTTAATATGGCAGTTAAAGGTGTAAATATTTCTTGATGTACTATTTTTACACATATTCCAGAATTTCAAAAATTTAGCATATTTATTATCTTTCATTCTAAGAATGTTTTTAATTCACATTTAAATTCTTACTTAACTGATAGGTTACTTAAAATTGTGTTTCTAAAGTTCGATTTTTTAAATTTATCTTTTTGTTACTTACAAATAATTGCATGGATTCAAAATAATGTGATATGCATGATTCTTTGAAAATTTTGAGATTTACTTTATAACTAAAACATAGCCCAATTTTTTAAAATGTTCCATGCAAACCTAAAACAGAATCTCTATTCTATAATAATTGAGTGTGGGGTTTTTATATGTTTCTTACATCTACATTTTAAAATATAATTTTTAATTCTATAATAATATAAAAGTGTAAGCAACATATGAAAATCTCTCATGATGATTGTGCAAGTCAATCAGATTTTCCTTTGCATATTTTGAGGTTAGTTTTTAAAACAGCTTCATTGGGATATAACATATATCACACATGTCATCCATTTAAAATATAAAATTCAGTGGTTTTTAGTATATTCATAGATATGTGCAACCTTTACAACAGTCAGTTTTAGAATATTTTCACCACCTTAAAAAGAAATCCCATACTCTTTAGCCATCATCGCCTATTCTCCATTTCTGCCTCTCCCTAAGCAAGCACTAATCTACTTTCTGTCTATAGATTTCCTTATTATGGACATTTAATATGAATAGAACTATATAACATGGGCACTTCTATGACCGTCTTATTTCATTTAGCATAATGCTTACAAGGTTTATCTATCTTATAGCATGTATCAGTACTTTATTCTTTTTTATGGTAGAATAACATTTTATTGTTATTATTATGGATATATCACCTTTAGTTCATCCATTCATCATCTTAAGGACATTTGAGTTGTTGACACCTTTGGCTATTATATTCAAATTTTTGTGTGAACATAAGTTTTCATTTCTCTTGAGTAAATACTTTGAAGTGAAATTGGTGAAACATGTAATCACTTATAACTAATCATTTCAGGAACTACCAGACTGTGCACCAAAGCAACTGTGCCATTTTACATTCCCACCAACAGTATATGAAGATTCCAGTTTCTCCACATCTTTTCCAACACTTGTCATTATCTGTCTTTTTTATTCTAGCCATCCTAGGGAATGTGAAGCAGTATCTCATTATGGTTTAATTGGCATTTGTCTGATGACTAATGTGTTTTGGGCCATTTGCATATCTTCCTTGGGTAAATGTCTATTCAGACCTTTTACCTATTTTTAAAATTGGATTATTTGTGTTTCTATTATTGTTATAATAGTTCTTTATATATTCTTCATGTAAGTCCCTTAACAGATATACATTTTGCAAGTATTTTGTCCCATTCTGTGGCTTGTCATTTTATTTTCCTAACAGTATCCTTTGAAGCACACAAAAAATTAATTTTGATGAAATCCAATTTATTTTTCTTTTACCACTCATACTTTTGGAATCATATTTCTACTGCTCATACTAAAAATCCATTGCCAAATTCAAGATCACAAATATTAACTCCTATGCTTTCTTCCAAAGGTATATACTTTTCACTCTTACGTTTAGGTTTTTGATGCATTCTGATTTAATTTTATCAATTAAATAAGGTTCTAAATAAGAGTTCAAGTTTTTTTTTTTTTTTTTTTTTGGTTTTATGTTTTTTGTTTTTGGTGTGGCTATCCAATTGTTTTGCACGATTTGAGATTTAGTTACATGGGTAGTAATTTAGAATTTTTATATCTTCTTATTGAACTAAAGTATTTATCCACATGTTTACCCTCTCTATCATTAACGCTGCTTTTTATTACACACTATATTGTCTGGTGCAAATATTGTAACTCACACTTTCTTAAATATTTCATATTTATCTGGTATATTTTTTTATCCTTTTAATTTCAACTTTTCTGTAACCTTATATGATAGTTGTGTCCTTTTTAAATGTCATGTTGTTGAATTTTCTTTTTTTAAATTGAAAAATCTCTGCTTTTAATGTGTCAGTTTAGTCAACTTACATTTATTCTGATTATTTGTATATTTTGACTTGATTATAAATAGCCTTCATTTGCTATTTTCTATATGTCCTATTTTTTCCAAAATTTCTAATATCTCTTTTCTTGCCCCTTTTAAGAGTGAATTCATAATTTTATTTATTTCTTTTGTTTTGTTTTTCTTCATTGGTTTTCTTATATCATGAAGATAAGATTGGTGTGTCTCGTTTACTAAAATATATGAAGAGCTTGGAAGGTTGCTTGCCACTTGTTAGTTTCAAATAAATATTTATTGACAGATTGATGCTTAGAAAGAACTTTGCTAGGCTGGTCAATTGTTACTTCCATTTCTGGGTACTGAGCAAAGGGTTTGATGCTTTGTTTAGCAGAAGTGTTCAAGGATTGATGTGCAAGACCTAATATTTCTTTAAAAAAGAAAGAATAAACATATTTCCTTAGATATCTGTATTTTAGAAGCTTTAAAAAGACAAGATAATAAAAGAAATAATCATATATTTTAAGTATTCATCCAGTCCTTCTTACATGTGAAGAAATGGAAACAAAGTGAGGATATGTAGGCCTTTTAGAACGATCTAGCAAATTCATGGATTAATCTTAATTGATGCCTGGGAAATTCATTATTACCTTTTCTTTTGGTTAACTAAGCTGGTCCTTTTTATTTAAAAATAAAATTAATTTAAATAAACTAAAGTGAAGATCTGTGACAATCGTAGGGATATGTCTTGTGGGTTCACTGGTGAATCTTCCAAAAATTCTAGTGCTGATGATTTCTGTGACTTGACTCAAAAAACTCACAGTGATAAAAGGTCTAGTGCTTGTGGAATGGAATGGTAAACATATATCTCAAAAAAAAAAACAAAAAGAAAAGAAAAGAAAAGAAATAAAACACCTCCCGTGTAATTTTCCATTTGTGTACTCCTGACTTCATTAAAATTGCATACTGATCCAATCTCTTGGTTTTGCTAATAGCTCCACAGAGGAATAGTCATTGCTAGAGCCTCATTATTTCATGTCATTGTTTTGGGAAAAGGAACATTAAATGAGCAAGCAGCAAAGTAACTCACAAAGAAGCATGCAACTGATGATAGGTTAGCATAACAAGTAGTTTTTCTCCAGGCATGCAAGAGAATGGCCAAATTGAAATGGTAAGGAATGAACTGCTTGACCTATATCAGATACCTTCACTTTCAAGGCTCAAATCCTCTGCAACTTTTTATGTGAATCCATAATGATCCAAACTCATCCTAACCAAGACGAACATGTCCACTTTCCCTAGATACATATCTCTACCTCTGTCTATCTCTGTCTCTATTTCTACCTCTCTATCTCTTTATTTACATCTATTTGTCTATATCTATTTACCTATCTAGATATCTATGTAGATATATTTCTAGAATCTCACATGTTTAACACATTTATTTATATACATGTACCTCTATTTTAGACTCTATTTTTGTCACCCAGTTCTTTTAAGGGAAGAATAAACAAGTATTTACCATCGTCTATAGACAATGGGAAACAAAATGCCTTGCAAAATCAGGCCCCTGCCTGCCTCTCTAGCCTCAATTTGCTGTTTCCTTCTTTCCACTCTACCCTGAAGCCATACTTATTTAGGCTTCTCACATGTGCCACATTTTCTCCTGCAACAGGGTTCTACAGATGTTCTCTCCTTTTCATGGCCAAACAGCTATATTGACTTCTTTCTACTTCTTTCTCCTCTCTCCCAATCTCACACCTCATATTTCCTATTTATCACAGATTTCTGTTTAAATTCATTTTGTCAGAGTGACCTTTTGCCATATCTCACCACATATACACAATCTTTTTTTAAATTTTGAGGTAAAAAAATATATCATTTATCACATTATAACTTTGTGTTCAATGTCTGTATTCTCAGAGAGTGTGTTTGTTTTTTTCATCCCTGTGTCCCCAGTAATTCTTTAGTGCCTGAAAATTAGTGTTTCCCATTAAATCTTTGTTTAACTAATAGCTAACTGTGTTATATTTTCTCTCAACTGTGTTCCTCTATTTTGTTTGGTCTCTCTGCTTTAAATGACCTTCTCTTGTATTTTGCTTTGTTTATTTGTTTGTCAAGATCAAGCTCAGTCTTCATATCAGAGGTCTTTTATAACCTCCTTTCCCGTCTCCCCCTTCTCCTACCTGGGTTTATGCCCCTCATCTGTGTTCCCAGGGCACAGAATTCAAACAGCCCTATCAAGCCCTTGCTGCATCCCCTGCTAGGAATGTAGCTCTAAGCCATGTATACTCCTTGCAGAACTCTGGCACCTCATGAACAGTGGTTATATTTGCTTTTTCTCCATTATATGGCCAGAAAAAAAAATGCATCATACCTGAACATTTCATAGATGCTCCAAAATACTATTAAAAGGAAAAAAAGAAAAAGAAATTTGGACTACAATAGAGATTCCTCCACTTATTATTAAAGCTTGCCATGATCATGCCTAGGAAAGAACTGAAGAAAAAAAGAGAATGTGATAAATAGTGTACATTTACAGTAAAACTGTTAATGATTGTTCTGATAAACATTGGCTGGAAATAGACTAATTTTTCTTCTTTCTCAATATTATTTGCCCATTTGAGCTATTTCTATTATAAAGGATGATTAAAGTAGCTCTCGATAGTTATATATATGAAATTAATTTTTGAGAACAAGTAGTTGCCAGTCCTTGTCTCTTGGTAACAATCTACTGAGTGTAAATATCTCGCCCTGTGCTTAACTCTTTTTCATCTGACTTGAAGATGACTTGCAAGTTCTGTAACTGAGATGACAGGGTTACCAGGAGATATGAAACGCATGAATCCAAGAGTCCTTCTTATTGCCCCTTGCAGAATGGTAAGTGGGTTTGTTTCTTCTTTTCCTTACACTTTTACAGTGCTTTAGGATCTTGAAGTCTTTATATTCAGCAAGAGCTTCTCCAATCTAAATGCAACGGCCTAGACACCCAGCAAACCTCACTGACTGGTGCTCGCAGGTACATTTACCTCAAAGTAAAATAATTGTGAATGAATATTGGACTCAGGTTAATGAGATATTTAGCAAGCAGCATAGTGAGAGCTGCAACTTACTTGGAAAATATAATCACATAATAAAATGCATGAATAGCTAAGGGAAGAGTTAGATAAATATGTGATGAAATAAGTTTCGTATAATGTTAATTATAGAATCTAGGTAGGTATATGATTGTTCACTGCAAAATTCTTTCTTTTTGCTATATTTGAATATTTTCATAATAATATGTTGGAATATTATCTCAGATTGAATTGATGTAATGCAGGAATGACTGCAGAGCATCAAAAAGCATATGCTTTTAGAGAGATCCTTTGAATAAAATAAGCTTCTTAAAACAAAAATGAACAAACAAAAATGTAATTGCCAAGCCTTTTAAAATTTAGAGTCTATATATTTATTTTGAATATAGAACTTTATGTGCCCTCATTGTCCTTCCTACATCCTTTATAATAAATTATAAAGTGAACTTATTAAACAATCACACATACATGCCAAAAATGGTGGAAAACATGGTGTTTTATAACTCTCTAGAATAGAATAATCTGGCCAGAAAAAAAAAAACTATTCTCCAATATATAAGCTAGCAGTCATAGACTAGAAATTGTTTAATAACTGTTCACTTGCCTCTCCACTCTCTTTTTGAATTAGTCATATGACTTGCTTTGGCAAAAAGAATGTGAGTAGGAGGTGATACAAACAGAGACATTCAAATACATCGTGAACAATTTGGTTTGCTCTTTGGCATCTACCATTTCTATAAGACAATATCGAGATAAGTGCTGATTTCAGAAAGACATGAAGCCTACCTGAACCTAACTTTTAACCTGAAGCCAATACCACCAAGACTGCAGACTGAAGCACAGTTATCAGCCAACTTTAGCAAAGATCTGCAAAACCATAACTAAACTGCAGATCTATGAGTGTAACAATAAATGCTCATTGTTTTAAGCTACTAAGTTTGATTTGTTACACAGTAACAAATGATATAGTACCAAAGCAAACGAAGAAAAGCAATAGTAACAGCAAAAATGATGAATCTTTTAGCATTATTTCATTATTTCTAGCTCTTACTTTAGTCTCATTTTACTCTCACTAAACACTTCTCCACAATTTTCAAATATAGCACTGACCAAACTTAAAAGGTCAGACAATACTATATGTATGGTGAATCTATAGAGTAATGAAACCTCACACTTTACTGATAGGAGGGTTACATTCTCATAACTATGGAGAACATTCTGACACTATCTAGAAATACAAACACACGCATAACTCAAGATATAGCAATTCCACTGCTGGAGTCTAGGGCATCACTTGCACATGTACACATGCAGACATGTTCAATCTTTATAGCAACATTATTTTAAGAACATAAATTTGTAGAAAACTAGATGTCGAATAAGAAATATAATAAATTGTAGCACTTTTACATTGATAATATAACAGTATTCAAAATTAAAGACCTAGAGCTATAATGTTCAACATAGATAAAACTCATACAATCCGCAAGTATTTTCAACTGCATTTTCATTTAATATGAAGTAATTCCTAGGGTTTATGATCTGGGTGGTAGGGTCAAAAAAAGACTTTGTCACTTTCTCCCTACTAAGTTTATAATTCTTCTGTCAGCCCAAATAAAATCTGGAGCATCACTTCTTTCAGTTGCTTTTTTACCCTGTAAGGATAAGACAGATTGGGACTTAGATAGACTGTTTCTAGTGAAACTAATATTACCTTTTAGAAACATTTGAAGGCACTGAAATCTCGTAAATTCTACATTTCCTTCCTTTGTTAGTTTTGTGTTGCACTTCCTGTAGGTATCTGTGGTAAATTCCCACAGTTATGTAATTGCTGTTCCCCTCACATTTTATGTTGAACTTTGTGCTATAAGCTTTCAACCTTCCATCATTTAGTGCATATAGGACATCTTTTTCAGTCTTGAAGCTTCCCCTCATAGTCCCATAGATACATCTCATATATTACCATAATTATCTCTATTTAAAACTAAAATGTTCTTTTCTTCTTTCCTTTGTGTATTTTATTAGTATCTGGGTGTTTGAAGCATATTCTGTCTCCTCTGGTTGTTATTCACAATCAATTGTCACACTACTATATCATCTGTATTCCTATTGTCCTGGGAATTTTTCTCCCTCACTCTTCTGTCTTTAGTTTAAAACTTATAGTTACCTAGCCTCCAGGGAAACACATTCTTTTCTGACATTGAGAAATACAATCCATCTCTGTGCAAGAGATGGTCTTTCTGGATCTTTAGGTCACAATTCAACCTATAATTATACCTTGCATAGTAAACATTTTCTTTTCCCAAGGCTCAACCATAGGTGATAAGAAGTAATGAGAGAACCTCAGCTGCTAGTAGTTCTAAAGATAATTCTTTACTTATTTTGAAAATATCACCAATTTTTATATAAAAGAGCAGGAGTACATACTTATCAATAGTTTCTATAAATCTTGTTAACCTACCCTGAAGAAGACCATTTTCTGACTGGGTAAGCTCATCTTATGTACAGCAATCCTTGTACAGTTCATATTAGTGACAAGAACTCCAAGGCACAATTGGGTGGTAGTCACTTTAAGGAAGAGAGGAAATTAGGTGAAGACAATAGCTCTTCATGGTGAATCAACTGCTAACAACTTTTGAACAAAGTACGATCACTCTATGAAATTTATTTTTTGCTACCATTAAAAAGATATACTTTTAAGGTGATACATGCCAAATGGAATACCATGATGAGAGGGTCAGGGCAAAAAATCTCATTAGGAAGAATGTGTGATTAATTTGCCTTCTGAATTTATGAGATAGTGCAGCTAAAATAACAACAGGCTGATTACAAGTGATTAAGTAAAAAATGTAATAACTGCAGATAAAATTTGATCTCTTCATATGTTATGCTAAAAAATTCCAGTTTTTGAAAGAATGCTATGAACACACACTCAAAAAATGTGAATACTATTGCCATAAGGGCTACTGCAAGGAAGGGAGAGTGAATGGGGATGATCTGGTCCTGAAACCCTGACATTGTTCCATTCTCTCAATGCATATGCATTGAATTTCTAATATGTAGGCAGCTTTTCAAGTGCTGTGGGACGTGGAGTCAAAATGTTTATTTCATTATTCATGAAATTACAAAATATTTAATAGAATTAAAATCACTGCTAATGCATCTTATCTTTTTTCAGAGTTTTTATGTGATAATAGCTATTATTTATTGAACATATCTGCTATATCTAGGGCTTTACATAGATAACTTTATTTATATAAATATATCTCTAATGGTATTAATAGATGGTTATTGACTCTCTGTTTTAAAGATTTGGGGAAATAAGCCTCTGAAAGTTTAAATAAATGTTCAAAGCCATGTAATCAGTTTTAGAGCTGGAATTTGAATGTGAGTGAACTTTGTTTTCTTAAGTGAAGTCTAGATTCTGTGTTGTAAATAGGGATCTAGGAATTTATTTTAAGTATATATTGGCATAATACAGGACTCAGCTTATGACGAAACATGTCAGCCAATATAACGAAAACAGGTACATGTATCAGAGGCTGACTGTTTTATAAGTAATATGGCTTGGGCTTAGTGGCTAAATAGATTCAGGAGATTGCAGCAATATAGTATATGAATCAAAATAGTATTCTTCAAAGTAAGAATGATTATAAATGTTCTTTATGGTCTGCACTATATTATGAAGCATTTCTTTCTGATGGAGCCAGAATTGGGTTCATGTGCAGCTTTGTACTTGTGATTAACCACTAGGTGGCACTGATTCTACAGAGCTAAGATAAGCAAGAACTAAGCTCCATTGGATAAATTGATTGGCTTCTTTTCTGGATGTGAGCACCACTTTTCTTGTACATGCCCGTTGACATAAAATTATCTCAAATGTTTGATTCTAAACCACACTTAATATCAGCTACTATTTATACTCTGTTGCAAGGCTTTATTACTTTCACCCTTCACTGACTGCCTTGGTGACATTTTTGAATTGGGCATACCAGAGCTTGGGTAGACGGTGTAGGAAAATGTTAGCATACTGATGTAGCCCATGAATATCTTCTGATAATGGGGTATCCACAGACATAGTGATCGACTTCTCTTCAGGGATAAAGCACATATGTAGTAACAAATCCATTGGTGGGGTCATATAATTGAGAGAATTGATTGTCCTACTGAGTATAACTGAATCGCAGAAGAAAACCCTATCTCTTTATTGCTCACAAAAGTGCATTTATTAATATTGCATTCTGAATGAAACATTTCTAAGCTAATTTAGTGTTAGTGAAACAGAGGGAGTACTTCTGTGAAGCAAACTCTATTTTTGTGCCCAAAATATATTACATAGAGAGAGCTTGAAAACAAAGAAGATGTTTATCAACATAGGAGCATAATAAACTAGATGTCAAAGCAAAGTTTTAATTTTTCATGGGAAGCCATGTGTTTGTTAAAACTTAAAACTCTTTAAATATATATCAGATTGGTGAGAATTAAATTTACAAGGCAGAAACCAAAAACCAATTCTGAACAGAATATAACATTTACTATTATGAAAGACCAGGTTATATTCTCAGACTCTTTCAGCATAAAATAGGAGTATAGTTGGAAATATATTTAATTAATAAAACATTTAATGTAAACTTACTGTTTTTCATAATAAATACTCTAGTGGTGTATGACATAGTACTGGCGAATTCATAATTTCATTGTAAAGATTAGGTACTATAGAGAATGAAAGTTAATCATGTATTTAAATCATTCAAAACCTTGTTCGTGGCAATTCCATAGAATTCTGTATCAGCAATTCATTTCACGCTAGCCTTGCATTTCTGAGTTTCTCCTCCTTGGCTTCCTTGCTATATTCTACTGACTTCTTGAGAGCTGGCCACTGCTACCTTTTGATCATTGTGTTAAGACCATTAATGTTCAAAGTGATTTTTGATATAGCTGGATTAATATCTACATGTTTGCTACTATTTTCTCTTTGTTAGCCTTGTTCTTTGTTCCTATTTTTCTCTTCCACTCCTTATCTGTCTTTTGTGATTTTAATTGAGCATTTTATATGATTCAATTTTGTCTTTTTAGAATAGTAGTTATACTTTTTGTTTTTTACATTTTTTTAGTGTTTGCCCTAAAGATAGCAATATACATTTACAATTAATCCAAATCAACTTTCTGATAAAACTTTTTCCACACTGAGCCCACATACTTCAACTTTCCCTATTCCCAAAGTTTTACCTTGGACAACCCTGGTATTTCTACAGCTACCTTAATTCAGACCTGTCTTCAAAATAGACTGATAGAGAAATTTTAGGATAAATTCTTTTTCCTTCCTGACAGAACTCTAGGTTTAGAGTTCTGGGGGTACTACATTTCCTAAATATCATTGTGCAACAGAAAGGTATTGCAAAAAAATGGGCACAGGGGACTATTAAGTTTTAGAAAATCTGCAAATTGTATTTCCACCTCAGAGATTTACAAGACCCTTTAGCATATGAAGAGCGCCTAGAAGTGCTGTAATAATGAAACCCAGTGTTTACCAAACTTACTTTAATACCACATTTGTAAATAATCATTTGATGCTATTTGGGGACATTTGGGGACTTGACAGCCTAGACAATGAATTAACCAGAGAGCTGAACCTGGTGGTTCTGAGAGTCTTTAAATTGTTGGAAAATATATTTTTGTCCTTGAATTACCTGTACTACCTCCTCCATGCTGTGTGTGAGCCTCTCTTGCTTCAGAATAGTGGGCAGATCTCCCTCTCTGCTCTGGAAGTTACTCCTGTGCCATAAAAGAGGAGGGCTTTGCTCTGTCTACAAGCAGTTCCAGAAGTTGGCTTATTTGGGTGGGAATCAGTCTTTCTTCTTTCTCCTAGAGGAATTTGACTGGAGGTGACCAAGTAATGGACTGTTGACAAGGAAGTTGTCATTTCTTTTATGAAAATTTTGTCTTATTTCTGGCATAAACAAATTACAATCTAAAGCAATCGTCTTCACAGGAAATAAATCATACACTGTACAGAACATGTTTATAACTTACTGTCTTTATCTGTCTCCTGCTGATTTAATGATGCTTATTGTATGGCTCTAATTTTAAAAATGCTTTACAATGTTTTAGAAATACATACATTAAACCTACCATAATTCCACATCTAGAGATATTACTACTAATAAATTTAGTGCAGCTTTTTATTAAATGTAAGTGCTTTTAAACATTTACCTCACGCTAAATAGTTTCACGTTTTACAAATTTCATTTAACATATCATTACTACTTTCTCAGATCTTTCAGTGGCTTTTGAAATTGTTGATTTTAATGGCTGCATAATATTTCATTCTAACACAATTTCTTTAATCTTTCCCATATTTTTAGGCATTGTAGCGATTTCCATGTTTTCTTTATTATTAAATACTCATTTGTGTAATGAGTTTTTTAGGATCGAATCTAACAAAGAAAATTGCTTTGTCAAAGGTTATAGATGGCTTTTGATATATAGATTTATAGATTCACGGATGTTTTAAACTCCTTGCATGCATGCGTGCGCGCGCGCGTGCACGCACACACACACACACACACACACACACACACTACCTGTATGAATGCTCTGCAACCTACAAAAGCATTTTCTCATTAGTCAGTCAGCAAATACTAAGCACCTAATGCATATATAGGTGCTTGTCCTTGTTCACCATCTGGGGTGGCAGGGGCACCCAGATAACCTTCAATCTGCTGATAAACCTCTGAGTGGAAGCAACACCACTTTCCGTTCACAATCCCTGCTCTGGGAGTTCGACTCACTGCAGCCTCTGACTCAGCCACCATCACTCCTGTTGCCTGGAACCTCCGTCCTGGACCAGAGCCCCCAACCACACTGCCCTGCTGCTCAGCTTCTCTAGTATGGGGACCCAGGGCACCTTGAGGATGAACCTTTCCACCCATGACACAGGACGGAGGAAGCTGAGGCTGGAGCCAGGTAATCTGACTCCGGATTCGGCTTCACCGAGGAAGTCGCATTGACCAAAGAAGTCAAGGTCTCTATCTTAACAAAGCCTAGCGTCTCCCTGGAACGGATATATTAAACAAAGGTACATATTAAACAAGTAATAAAATAAAGTTTAATAAAAATATAATTCAAAAGTTAATGAGGTATTGATGTTTTTTGCCAAATTCCTACACCGAAAATATTAATCCATAATTTTTTTTAATTTGATTACATTTACAAATAATTGGTCTCACATGTTTTTCAAAATATTCCTATGATTTGCCTGTTCAGATCCTTTGACCATTGTCTATTAATGTATAGATTTTTTATTGATTAAAAATGTTCTTTATAAATGAATGACATTATCCTCTGCCATGTGATTGTTGCAATTTATTTTAATTTTCCAATTCATCTTTGTTACGTTTGTGACTATTATATGTGGCTTTAATTTTTATATGTTTAAATACATAAATTAATGATCTCATTCTTTCCTCCATTATTATTCCATGCTTAGTAAGTCCTCATTCATTTTATAACTACAGCTTCCCAGATAATTCTTTCTAGCAAGAAGTGCTCATAGAAAAGTATAATAATCATATTATCAATATCAAAATAGTTAATATTGAGAGCTCACTCCGTGCATTATCTCATTTAATCCTCTAAACAAACCTGTGAAGTAGATGTTATTATTATCTGAACGTTCCAGGTAGTAAAAATAAGCTCAGAGAAATTAAGAATTTGGCTCAGGACCAGATAGCACCAAGAATAGTTTTAAATCCTTGCAGGTTTTCTGCAGATTTAACTACAGTATGTTGCTCTTGGCCATTCTCATTTTCATTTGTTTACCTGTGTGCCTTCTTTTATTTCTGGTAGATTGTTAAATATGTTTTTTTAAAGTTATTATTCTAACATCTCAAAATGATATGGCTTGGTGGCTGTCTTTTATTCATTGATCTGAGCAACCAATTCTTTAAATTTGAAAACTTCCCTTTATTATGAAAGTTTATTTCATTACTTCACTTAAAATTGCATTATCTCCATTTTTTTTTTTTTTTCTATTCTCTCTCTATGCAACTCCTAATATGAGGCTGCTGGACCTTCTGGAGAAATGCTTAATTAAAAACATTTTTTTTTCCCTATCATCACTTTCTTTGTGTTTTCTTTTTTTTCTAATTTCAGGAGAATTATTTTGAAATTCTTCTAATACCTTTTAGCAATTTTTTAAAAAAATTGCTATCATAATTTTAATTTCCAATTTTTTTTAATTTACCATATCTTATTCTCATTTTATAGATGTGCTATTCATTCTTATCAAACTAAGCATATTAATAACAGTTTTATAAATTTTGCTTTTGGCTATCTTGAGTCATTTTCTTGCTCCAAGTTATTTTTTTCTGTGTTTATTTTAGGCTTTGACCTTGATTTTAGGGGTTTCTTTGAAATATCTTGTGACCCTTGTCTTTAAATTCCCATTTGAGTGAGGCGCTAACAGTCTCGTGAGAGATCTAGGTACACGGCAGGACTTTTCGAGCGATAGACAGTATTGTAAAGTGATCTAGCAGAGCAACCTCTTGTCTTAGGTGACCCCAAATGTCAAAAGATTTCACAAGCAAGAAAGTTTTTTTCTATAGCAATCTCTCTAGAAAATAATTTTTTGTTTTCTTGCTTTGTTGATTGGAAGGACATATTCTTGATGGCCTCTGTTCTTGGAGCGGGAATGAGAAAGGATCCTGGGAGTCTCATGATTCCTATGCAAATTTTCACGTAATCTATCTTCAATCAACCTCACCCCACATTCCAAGCATCTTGAGTTCAATTTCTCCAAAGAGAGAAATTGGGGAAAAGAGAGTCACCTGGAGACAAGAGAGTCACCTAGCTGCCCACTTGATGAGGAGCTCTAAGATTTCATCTTCACTGTAGACAATCAACTCTCACTCAGGTTTAGACCTAAGAGTCAGCCCACCTCACGAGGCTCTGATACATCTGAATTTCAAGCTGTTCTGGGAACCTCTGGAGTAAATCAGGGCTTTGCCATTTTCCCTATCTGCAGACATCTAAATTTTAGCTTTCTCTACTCTGCTAGCCAGAAAAAAAAAAAAAAAGTTATTAAAATATGGGACTACTATAGAAATTATTTCTTTCCTCAATTAGTTGGAGAAAGAGGTCAAAGTTGTGTTTTATAAAATAATTTATATTCTGAATCATGAAAACCTTTGCTCCCTGAGTTTATAGGGAGGGACTTCTGATTGTCGTGTGTGCTAGTTGCTAAGGGAACCCTACAGACTCTTTTGATCACCCTTTGACCAGATAAGCTTTTTTTTTAAACATAAATTTTAGATTTCTAAATTCTGGTAAGAATTAACATTTAAATATTTTTATGGTGAATAAGAAGAACAAAACTGAAAAGTGAAGATTGATACAGAAGACACCAGTGATACAAAATTGTATTTTTCTTGGCTCTGTATAGTCTTTTCATAGATAGATATGTAGCAGACCCTTAATCACATTGTGAATTGGTCAAATATCACGCAACAACCAAATTTATTTTTCCTTGCTTTTTTCCAGGAGTGTTCTCAAAAATGTACTAAAAATTATCAAAATCCAGAGTTTGCTCTGACCAGTACTTGAACAAGGTTCTTAAAGGAATCATATCTATCAGCACACTGAGGCCTCTCTTAAATGCAGTAGAGAATTCATCCCTATACTACCATCAAAAGCATTGTTAAGTGTCTGTGTTGTAATGCTCTGCTAGCTAAAACATGGTAAATAATAGCATTTATTTAATATTATTTTGAGTTAGCTTCATATCCCTTATAGAGAGCATAAATTTTGGAGTCATAATATTGCATAAGGAGTCAAATTCTACTGCCACCTAGAAGCCCTGTGATTCTGGGTAAATGATTATTTCTGAGCTTTAGTTTACCTCAGCATGGTAAATGAGGATTATAACAAAAATTGCACTAGGTCCTCTGAATTTCTTACTCCATAACCAGTACAATCCCCTATCTCTTCTGTTTTTGTTTTTGAAAGTATCTTTGATTTCCTTGCTCTACCTGAATGCTGGCCTTCCCTGAGAACAGTTGCTATCAAGTAGAAGATATTTATTTTCACATGTTCCTTAAAGCTGACACCTACATAGTAGTGTGAGCAACTTCTTCTTTTCCAGACACACTACCACACTCCTCCAGACACACTCCTCCCCTTATTCTTATAGAAGACCTTACTACTTTGAAGTCTATCTATGCCATTTGCTCTCATCATCACTGGCTTTTACTGGCCTCTTTATCAATTCTCTTCAGTTATTGATGCCTTCAGGACCTGGGTCACAATCACCTCATCACACCTTTCCTGACAGAATTTTAAGTAATTTTAATATTTACAAGAACAGTTCTTTAATACCCTGACATCTCAGCTCCTTGAGTCATTGATCTTATTCCAACACCATTTTGATTATTCTCTCAGAATGCATTTAATTGCTCTTGTGCCTCAGCCAGAAAAGAGACTAGTGCTTGGGGAAACAAAGATGAAAGCCAGTGACAGTCACTGCTTTGTGCCAAAATTTTATGTGTTAAATGCACAAGAATATTCCAAAAGTAAAAGAGATTTCAAATCAAGATTACTTTGCTCAACTACAACTATTCTATTTTGATAGGTCTTACAGTCTGGGAGCAAGATCAAGAATTGCATGCACAAAAAACACTGACCTGTGAAACAAAAGCAGTGTCTTTTTGTGGGAAGAAAACATTTCGTTAAGTTTGAAATAGAATCATATTTATCTCTTGAATTTCTCATGGCATAAAACTGAGTAAACTGTTCTGGTTTTTAACCAAAAATGTGTACACTCTCTTGTGAATTTCTCAGGACACAGAATTCAACTCTAGGCTGGTATTAAATCAAAGATAAATAATGGAAAATAAATACAGTATTTTCTTGATATCTATAGATTTGATGACTTTTGTATTAGCTCTTTCTACATCATACAAGGTCCATGATATATAGTAATTTGTAAGACAGTTAATGAAATCTACCATATAGAGTTATTATAATGATTAGGTACAATCATAAATGTGAAGAGAGTTGCCAAATTTGAATTTTGACCATGCCAAGCTATTACGCAGAACTGGTCTCTTGGGTTTTAATGAGCTGAGTAGATCACAGAGAGTCACTTCTCAAACATTGCTTCTCAAGAATCTAACAATTTGATACTCTATCTTCAAAATATATCCTGACTTCAACCTCTTTTGCTCACCTCCATCACAGCTACCCTGCATAGGGGAGAACCTTTATGTCTTGCCTGAACCCTTGCAGAAGCTTCTGAGCTGGTCTCTTCTCTTGACCACAAAAAGTCTGTTTTCCATATGGTAGCTCTAGTGATCCATTTGTAAATGTTGATGTGAACATTTCATCCCCACTACTCACACACACACACACACACACACACACACACACACACACACACACACACACACACACCCCTCAGAAGCCTCTGGTGGCATCCCACCACACTGAGGAAAAAAAAATGATCTCTTTATCATGTTTGATGAAGCTTTCTGCCTTATCAAGCTTCTGGCCACCTCTCCTCCCTCAGTCCCTGCCATTTGTCACACCTGACACTTTATTGTATATGTCTTATTTTGTCATCTCTCTTATCTACTAAAATGTAAAATCTATTGGCTCATGGAGTTTTTTGTCTGTTTTGTTCACTGTTGTAAATCTATGGCTTAAAAAGCACATGGCACACAGGAAGCACTCAAAACATATTTATTGAATGAATGGATGCATTTCTGGATCCATTCACTTCACTGCACAAGAGTCATGTTCTCTCACGGTTACTTTCTAGCTCTAGTTATCACCAGAGATCATCTTATCTTAAAACACAAATGTCCTATTGTTACTACTTGTGTCTAATAGTTTCATAGAAGCAATAGTTCAACATTTTTTAGACCCTCAATCCATTGGCTCTGCCACCTACTCTAGACTTCAAGTACTCTTAATCTAGCTTCGGTTTAAAGATCCATCTATGTAATCACTTCTTTGCATTAACCTGCAAAGCTTTTATTTCACCCACCCAGAAAATCCATAAGCCACTATCTGATGTTTTATCTTGCTAGTGTCTACACTCAAGCAGTGAAGTTTTGCAAGAAAAATTTTGAAATTGGCTCAATTGGTATCACTATAAATTCATGATCTTGAACTGTAAATGGGTTCTCAGCACATTTCGGAAAACCTATGCTGTTTCCTCAAATAAGAGTACTTTCCTACTCTGAACAAGAAGCATTTCACAACTCTTCCTTCTTTTCTAATTTCCTGCCATCCTTGATCCCCATTCCACTTTTAGTTAATGGCTTTACATCATATTTCACTGACCTATTGAAGGCCTCATAAAGAAATATGCTACTGGCCAGATCTATAAACCTAATGTGGATCTGTTCCCATCTTCTCATTTTTCTTCTTTCAAAGGAGAAATGCCCTGTCAAATATCAATGTCGTCATATATTCTCCATATTATACCTCATATCACTTTTTCAAGGGTTTTACTTCCTTGGTTATCTCCTCCCCTGCAATACCACACTGTTTCTATTGGATCACTGCTGTAAGTGTAGAAACCCACTTCAGAGTTTCCCATGTTTAAATATAGCTTCCTTGAT
>NW_006442107.1:26560741-26580797 GCF_000325575.1 Pteropus alecto | reverse complement strand
TCCCTTCCTGAAGTTTCAGAAGTATTTTTTACAATCCCATTTTCTACTGCCTCACCTCCCAGTCACTCTCCCACACACTCCAATTAGAATTTAGCCTTCATCCATCAATTAAAGTTGTTTCTATCAATACCACATTTGCTAATCTATTGCTTTTTCAAATGGATGATTTCCAATACTCAGCTTGTTAAATACTCTTGTCCATTCTTTGATACTTCCCTTTTGTCTCTTGTATCCTGTGAAACTTTCTCTTCTTACTTTTCATCTGGCCACTTTTCACTTTTTCAACCTGTTCTTTTACTTGCTCCTCCCTTAACTACTAGAACTCTAAGTATTGATCTCTCAGGAGTCACCCTATGCCTTTTCGATGACTTCTTCAATCTATCTTTTAAATTTTAATTTCACTTTTTACTGTGGCTTTAAATGCTATCTATATGCTCATAATTAAAGTTTTGTAAGTCTAGTCCAGACCTTCACATGAAATACTGGTCTTAACTATTAATTGCTTCCTTGGTATCTGCAACGGACATGCTTATCAAAATTAACATGTCCCAAAACAAGAACTAACCCTACCGCTTTGTTAATCTTCCCTATTTTTGTAAATGGCCACACTGTCTACCCTTAATGTTGTTTAAACCAAAACTCCAGGAGTCATCTTTCTTTTCTTTTTTTTATCTGTTAATGAATATTTATTTATTTATTTATTTATCTATTTATCTATTTATTTATTTATTTTATGGTGACATTGGTTAATGAAATTCAATAAGTTTCAGCTGCACACTTTAATAGTAAGGCATATATATATTTACACTGTGTGTTCCCCTCACATAGATTTCTTTCTGTCACCAGATATTTGACTCCTTTTACCCTATTGACTTCCCCCCTCCCTTCTCCCCCCTAGTCTGGTAACTTCTAGTCTACAGTCCATGTCCATGAGTCTCTGTTTATTTGTACTGTTAATTTCTTGCTTTTAGGTTTATATCCTACATACAATGATGTCATGTGATTTTCAGCTTTCTCTCTCTGGCTTATTTTGCTTAGCATGATTATCTCGAGGTCCATCCATGTTGTAGCAAATGAAAGTATTTCATCTTTCAATTTATTCTTTTCCTTATTCACTACACCCAGTCAAGTACTGTCAACTTTACCTCTAATAGTTACCTATACTCTCTCTGTGTTTGCCCAACTCCACTGTTATCATTCTAGTCCAGTTATAATCATCTTTTTCTGCACAGCTGCTCACAGCTTTTTGTCTTCCTGCTTTTCTTTCTGGTCCCCATGGTGCATTCATCATACAGTAGCCAAAGTGATTCTTTACGAAATGTAGATCTAAAAATCCCTTTAATGGTGTTTCACTGTGCTTATAATCTTGTCCAGCTGGGATGATCATCTTCATTTTACATTAACCTCATCTGTGCTCATATGGTCTGGTCACATCTGGACTTATTTCTGTTTCTTAAAAACTACTCATTCTAACCTTAGGACATTTATTTGCCTTCGCTCTCCCTTTGCCAGGAATACTCAGTTTCAAATTCTAACATGGCTGCTTGGTTTTTGTCCTTCAGATCTCAACACAAATATCAAACCCTTGGAGATATCGCTTGACCACCTAAATTTCTCCAGTGTGGATTCATGGGAATGTATGAGTCCAAAATCAGGATCATCGTGTGCTTTTTCAAAATACGTAAGTGAAGTTCAGTTGCTAGATTATAGTATAAACTTTTCTCTCCTACATAATAGAAGCAGAAATTCACTCAAGTAGTTAAAAACTTCAGTACTAAAATAATTCAGGTTATAATTGCCACTTCTTGTTTTACCAGTGAAACATAATTGAATACTGACAACATGATCATAATCAAAGGATACACACAAGTTCACACAATCGATATGGCTGAGCTTTCAGATGACCACATTCAAGAGATATTGATGGAAAAAGACACCAGGTTCCACTGCATTTCTACCAACAATAAGCAAGTGCAAATCAGATGTCTTTTTTGTAATTCTTTTGAGCAGCATGCTTCCGATTATATTAAAAGTCCTCATTGATCGCCTGAGGAACCACGATAGATAGATAAATTAGTATCAGCCTGATGTGATTTTATATATAAACAGACTAATCTGTAAAATCTTAGACATTATAAATTGTGCATAGTTTAGTACTTGCTTAATTACTTTTAAATGATCAGTGAGAAACCCAAACCAATATGAAAATATGGGAAAATAAGAACTACGATGATAACAGTTATGAAGTATCAGTGAACTTTGTTATCCCAAGACTGTTTAACAAAGGAGACTGATTTGAGAGAAGATGGCAAGCAAAATAAGCATATACGAAGAAAGTTGTCAGACACAAAATAAATAATAAATGTTTCACTGACTGAGAATATGTTTGCAGGAGAATCTTATGTAAGCTATATAATGTGGAGTCAGGTCAGAAGGGAATGCTGTGAAATATATGCAGAGACTTGTCATGTGGAATTTTACTTGGCCAGTTAAGATAAGAGGGCTTTATTGAATACCTTGTACATCAAGATTTGAATCATCTTTCTAAAGAAGCATTAAAAAAATTCAATGTTACAAATTCAAGAAACACATATTAAAGCCACAATAAGTGCAATTTTCCTCCTGTAAAATGGGGACAAAAATTGAGAATATCAAGTATAATCGAAGACATGGTGATATGAGCATTCTTATACACCATTAGTTGAATTGTATATTAGTTAAGCTTTCGAACTTTAGACTTTAGCATTAAAACACATGTGTACCACACACACACATTCTCACTTCTAAAACTTTAACATTATAAATACATTCGCATGTGCATGAAGACATCTATTTATCACACTGTCAAGGTGATATTACAAAGCTAGACTAGGAATGTCTATCTGTAAAACAATAGTTGAAAATATGATACATCTACTCAGTAGAATCCTATATTCTCTGTTAAAAAATTACATTGGTAAGTGGGGAGGTGGGAAAGCAGATGCAGTAATACTTATGATAATATCCTATTTATGTAAAAAGACCAAAAAAGATATATGGGCATTTATATATATTTATATAAAATGTAATAATTATGTAAATACACAGAAGGATACTAGGAAGTTGGCCATGAAACAATTAGGGTGGTTACATCTAGTAAAAAAATAGGGGAAAAAGAACTTCCTTATTTTTTCTGTAATAAAATTATATATATATATGTATTACTCGTGTTAACTAAAAAATATAAACAAGAGTCTATGAACTTGTTTCAAAATAAAACAAAACTAGATTTGTAAATACGTTACCTTATATGCAAAAGGGACTTTGCAAATCTCGATATGGGGAGATTATTCTGTGGAGTAGATATAAGAGGGAGGCAAAGTCAAAGACAGAGAAGGTGATGTGACAAATAGAAGGAGAAAGACAAAGAGAGACAGCAACAGAGATAGAGACAGGGATTGAGATTGAAGTATGCTACACTTCTGTCTTTGAAGATGGAGAAAGAAACCACCAGCTAAGAAATGCAGTCAGCTTCTAGAAGGTAAAAAAGGCAGGAAATGTTTTCTTCCCAAGAGCCTCCTGAGGAACCAGCTCTGCACACACCTTGATTTTAGCCCAGTCATTAAATTTGTACTTCTGAGCTCCAGAACTGTAAGAATATTTTGTATTATTCTAAGCCACTAAATTTGTGGTAATTTGTTACAGAAGCATTGGGAAATTAATACAGTTATCTAGCTTATAAGTTGAGAAAGTAGGATTGAATTATCAATATTAAAAATAATTTTAGCAATAATTAAAATAGCAAATATTTATATGTACTTAATGTGTGTTAGAAACTACACTAAGGGCTTCACATACATATCTCATGCAATCCTCAGCCTTATGCATAGGCACTATTTACATTCTCCACTTATGTATGAGAAGCCAAAGCTTAGAGAAATTTAGTAACTTCCCAATGAATAACTTAAACCAAGATACAAATCAAGATCTGATTGACTCCACAGCCTTCTTATATAGCAACTGCATGAACCACTTTTGCTATCCTAAATATAAGGTAAGGTTAAGTTGCATATCCTTCTACATGACTTTTGATTTTAAAGCCATTTTCATACAAATATGTTACATTCGTTTACAGATAATTAAACTCTGTATTCCCTGTGGGCATGTTTGAATGTATACATGTTGTGAGAGAAATGATGTGAGGAAACCAAAACATGCCTTATCGTCTAACTTACTAAAACAGGCTTTTACTTTCTGTGATTATATATAACGTGTGGATATGTATGGTAACAGGACACATTTCAACAAAGACTCAATCTCATAGACAGACACTGGGTTATAGTGTCCATCTTTCTTTTGCTTGAGGCAAGGGACATAAATTATGTGGTGTGATGACACACACGGTGGTCTAGCTGGGAACCACCTGCTTCACTATACAGTGTGCATTAAGACAGGGCACAGCTGACATTTCGGAAGCAGTTTTGGTCTAGTGCTGGATACAAGGTTCTTACAAAGAGTTCTTACAAAGCTGCAGGGGTAATGCTAATAGCTGAAGTTCCAGATCCCTCTGAAGCAGTTTTGGTCTAGTGCTGGACACAAGGGTTCTTACAAAGAGTTCTTACAAAGCTGCAGGGGTAATGCTAATAGCTGAAGTTCCAGATCCCTCTGAACTACACTGCCTTGATCTCTTTTAAATGTGGTTCTGTATAGAATTTCTTCCATTAGTGGAGGAAGGATAGAGTTGTCATACGAGTTTTGGGATGGCTTGTGTAGAGTTCCTTTGAGAGAATATCGAAAGCCTTCAATTCTAGAGCCCACTCCAGGTGGGACTGCTTTCAAACTAATCATGTTCTTAGTCCTACAATTTAACTGTATTTCAGTACTTCTGATAAAGACTCTATACCAAGGCTTAGGGATCACAGGGTTGGGGCTGCTATGGACTGATGGGCCCCCTTTAGCTCTGCTATTTGTTGGGGGTCACATTCTGGGCTGCTTCAAGGTTGCTTCAGAGTCAAGCAGATAAGACCACTGTAGTGTTACCTCCTTTATGGCTGCACATTCACCATCAACTCTCAACAATCATAGTCATGGCAGTTTGCTAGTGAAACAGGCAATGTCGGTTGAAAGGTTCTCTTAAATCACACACACACAAAATTGTTGGTTTTGTGTTAATTCACTGCTATTAAATGAGGATTTTTTTGTTCAGATGGGAGTAGAAATTCTCAATAAACATGAGCTAGACCAGTCATCATCTCTCTTTATAAAATCAGTAAAACCCTCATCAGAAAGAGAAGTTGGTGGCATCTGGTTGCCAGGAATAAATAAAATCTTCCATCTGGTGAAAGGCTTTTGAGATCCCACTTCCTATTCAGAATGTCACTATAACTACAGCTGGATGGCAATACCCTGAGTATTATAAGCAACCTGCCCAAATCAGTTAGGTAAAGCAGCAGCATTCAGTTTCACTGATTAAAAATGGCTATTTTCTTGCTAGACTGAGATCTATCAATCTTCATTTCACAAGGTTATGACTTACCATAGACCAGCTAGTTAAGTAAAAATACTCTAGGTATGAACAAGGCATATAATCAATTGTCTTTTTCTAAAATGTAATCTCTCTTACCTTTTCCCTATCTACTTTTCCACATATTAATAGCAAGAATTTTGCTAGTAATAAAAACTTTTTCTAAATATCAAATATGGTGTGAAAGCTCTCAAAACAGAATTAGATGTTTAAAGGAAAAGTAAATTTTTCAAATATTTAATTTTGTTAATACATTTTATCTAACTTTTACCATAATAAACTGACTCGTCTCTGACATAACAGTGCACCTTGTTGATAATCAGCTTAGAAGATCCTAAGTCCTAACAGTTGCTGGGAAATAGCACCACCAGCTCTCCCCTCCTCAAATAAATAGAACTTGCAGGTGTGACCTTTCATTGAACCAAAGGTTAATTAACTTTGAGGAACTGTGGCACTAATTGGTGACACACTCTATTTTAGTGTTTTTCTAGAACTGATTATTTGAGAAGTAAACAGATTTAAATGACTGAGCAATAGCTAGATACATGCAACTACAAAAAGATTTCCATATATATTTAATTAAATTGACCTTAAGCCATCCTGTAATGTTTATTTCAACAAATAGCTCACGGCGTGATCACTTTTGGAATATTTGTATGATTTGAAACATCTTTTAGGTATAATCAGCATTCAAAACATCATTAAACTTTACTGTTTGTGTATCATTAGTGTCTATAAAATATATTAAATTGGGCAAATGATAACAAAAAGATACATTTCATTTATGTGGTTCTCATTTCACATTGCCAGTTACCAATAGACTACATGAATTATTTATCATCTCACAATGGCTTTAAATATCAAATATTTCACCATGTGTATATATCAAAAATTGAAAGTGTAATTCTTTTTATTTTCTTCCTTTCTCAGGAGAACATATTTGGAGAATGCCAACAAATTCTTAATTAAATGCAAAGCAAAACTTAAATAGATCTTCCACAGAAATTTATTTGATTATAACTATTTCATAAAATGATAGAAGGCATTTTGATCCAAATGTTGAAAATTCTATAGTTCAATGTGCAATTAAGTAAATGAAATTTAGGGTTTGTATGTTTACGGGATGTGTTTATTTCATTTTAATATATAATTGTAACATATCAATATAAACAGAGATAAATGAGATAAAGCTAATTTTGGCTTCAAATTTTTTTTAAGGGACAAGAAACTAAATCTATAATAGGAAATGGCAATGATATTCTGCCCCATTCTTTTAACTTGTCTTTCATATCAACTTTATAAACAGCTTTGTTTTTCACGTGGAAATGTACATCGCTCTCATTTTAAATTTTTTGTATTCTATATTCATCAATTTACTGTGAATTAGAAAATGACTACAATTCTTCAGTATTTAACTGAATATCAGTTGTTCATACAAAATAAAAAGGAAGAAAACAACATTTGCCTTTCTATTATTTATATACTAGTAACCCAGACTGAGTTGTCCTTGCCCTTTTTCATACTTCTTCCTAACCCAGTTCATTTAATGGCTCTTGGACTCTCCATTGATTCTTGTCAGTAGCACTCAAATCAAATTTTAGTATGTATAAAAATTACTAGAAAACTTTTTTTAAAAAAATGTAGATTCCTTGGCTCTACCTCCAGACATTCTGTTCCAGTAAGTTTTGAGTGGAGCTCAAGAATCTGAGTTTTTTTCTATTAAGAATTTTCAAATAATTTTAATGAAAATAGACCACACATTGAGAAAATTGGAATAAAAACTATATATATATAATTGCAACTTTAAATTAATCCCAGTTAAGCTCTAGAAAGCTTATACTAACTCTTGAAAAATAAAGGGCATATGACAACTTCTAATTAAAACTATCAGTTTTGATTGACCTTGGAAATCAGGAGATCCAATATGTTCAATTATGGATTTTTCAATTTTATTCAAATTTTGTTTAAAATATTTTACTGGGATCCAGATTGATACTATTGATTAAAATTAGGCATAAAAAATATTTTTACACCCAAGTAAGCCATTAAAACGCAATGTCTTAAAGAAAAGAAACAGAATTTACTCTGTTCTGTGTATGAAGTAGGCATGTTGATGATCATACACTAAGAAAAAATATACAGAAGTAATTAGCCTTTTCACATTATTATTATTATTATTATTTATTATTATTATTCTTTCTTTTCTTTTTTGCTTTAAGAAACACTCACCAAACAATTTGCTTTTCAGAGTAGTTTCAATGAAAAGCATTTTATTTCAGTTTTTAAGAAACTTGGAGTCTATTGTAGAAACTGGTGAGTGAAGGTTACTCATTTATTTTCAAGAACAAAGAAAAGACTTTCAAGGATTTCTTTATCAGTTCAAGCAACAAATAAATAAAAACCATCACAAATAGGCTTACATATGGAAGGTTTTTTCCAATTAAAAAAATAGAGAAAATATCAATTAAGAATTATTAGAAGATGACGAAAACATCAAGAGGAGTTTTAAAAGTGTGTATCTCAGCATAAGGAAGAAGTATAGATAGGAACGGCAATTTTCAAGACACGTTTAGTTAACTTTCCAACTGTGCTAGAACAAACCCTGCACAGTCTATCATCTAATACCATGAATTCTCTCCCTTAACTTCTGCTTTCTCTTCTCATGTTCATCTCACATCGTGACTTTGTCTCCTCCACCTCTTTTGCCTGCTTGTCTACAGGAGAGAAATTGTTTTAATCACCCATATAGAAATTTAAAAAATGTGAAGAACAGTAGTCCTTTCAGAAACATTGAGAATCTTAATAGAGTCTTAGAACTTCTATTTCAAAAGAAATTAATCTGTCAGTCAGTGAAGAGATATAACTGAAGTTCAAACCCCAGTCAGCCTGATGCCAATGTTCATGATCTTTCCACTTTCTCATCCCACCATCACCGAATACCTCTCTGCATGTCAGCAAAAGGATTGGTATTACTACATTTTATGACGAGATAAAGACTTACTTCAATGGCATCATCTCTCGTATGACTAATTTATAGTACCCCAAGTCTAGGCAACTTGCTGAAAAGAAGAGTAAATGCTGTCATTTGGCATCATGTAGATCATAAATTTGGTCACTTTTCCTGAATTTGATTTTCTCTTTTCTAAAATCAATCAAACGTTTGATCAACATTAATACACTGGTTAATTCATTGCTTGGCAGCATGTGACCAGCTAAATATAATTATTCTATTTCTCTACTAATAAAAAATTTAACATGTGAAACTTGAAATCTTAAAGAGTAGAAATAATAAATCAAAACAATAATAATAGATAATATTTATTGTATGCATGAATTAATTCTAAACTTCACAATGCCATGAGCATATATTATTTTTATTCCCATTTGGCAGATGAAGAAAAAGAAACACAGAGAAAGTAAATGACTTGTTCAATGTTATGCTATTTGTAAGTGATAAAAACAGGTTAAAACCTTTTTTTTTTCTTTTTTTTTTATTGCATCGCCCACACTCTCAACTACTAGGCCCGACTAGTGGTGCAGTTTTTCCTGAATACACTCATCACTGAGTATTCCTCCTAATGAAATCTCCTGCAAAGGATACAGAAGAGACAGGATTGATATTCTACTGTTAGCTGTGTCAGAAAACAATGGAGACTCAATTCTGTAATTCACCAAAACTTTTAAAATGGAAGTCTATGTTCTTGAAGTTGCAAATACTGCAAATAATCTGTAAGAACTGTAAATAAGCCTCTTGAGGAGATTCATTTCTGCCCCTACTTCTTGTGCTGACATTTGACTGCCCCTGCCAGCAGTATAAGAGCAGCCTGCAAATGATTTCACAGAAGGCTTAAAAAGAAATCAAAGTGAATAATGTCATAGTTACTCCAAAGCACTGCATGGTGCTTACATCAGATACAATCAGAGCCTCATCTCATACATATGTCTAACGTGGGCAGGGAAGAAGATGATCCAAATATATAAATTGGGAGGAGGAGGCAGGGATAAGGGGTATTGATCCCTTTAATAACAATATTTTTCAATTATTAATTAAAAATACCTCAAGATAGTAATCAGACACATATATCAGTGTTTTTCCTTCCAGAGTATGAAAAGTACAAGTTACTACTGTCTAAATAATTTAAGAGTCTTGCTTAACATTAATCATTACATGGTTCTGTAACACAGCAATATTCTTTGTAAGTACTAAGGCATTAATTCTTTCACTATATATGCAATAATTCCTACCCTGTACTAGATACTGGCACTATAAATATAAAAAAAAGCATAGGCCTTGCTTTCAAAGAGGTCAATTTGTTTTCATATAAAGTGACCCAGGTTTCTTTCAATCATTCACCTGTACACCTTGCACATAATAGATAATTAATAAATATTTATTGAAATAAATGGACTCAGTTGATTTCCTCTGGACTGCTGATTAAGTCATATCTTGTTTCAGTTATGAGATCCTAAGGTAGAGGCAGATACACTCAAAAAAGGCTTTAAATAACCTTGATTGGAGTGCTTCATGGTTTTAAATATATATACTCCTTTCATTGCAATGTGGCTTTTGCAAGCATCTTGCTCTGTAGAGTTTACTTTCAAGCTGAATTAGGTTACCCTTAGGGGCTGCTAATACTTTAGGAGAGTCATCCCCATATTTCAGTGGCCCGAGACTCTCCCTAGAAACATTAGTATATCTGCCCAGTAAACCATTATCAGGTGCATGTTTAGTAATTGATAATTGATTGTGGGACATTGTGAAGCAATGCTTTCCTCTAGGTAGCAGCCTGTTGATTTTTTCCTGGTCACTCCAGAAATATTTCTGGCACATAAAACAAATAGGAAAAGAAAAGGATAAAAAAGTAAAGAAAGGAAAAGACAGGAGAGAAGAGGAGAGGAGAAGGCAGGAAAGAAGAGAAAATGAAAGGAAAGCAAAGGAAGAAAGAGGAAGATGAAAGAAAAATAGAACTATCTTTCTTGAAAAGAAAGGCCCTGGCCATTCTGGCCTAATTTTATTTCATAGAGGACAATGAGTAATTTATATCTTTTTCCAAAATCTGGTAATGTTTGCAATAAAGGGTAAGATTCCACTATAATTATATACAGATGGCATTTATTTTCTGGCAGGTCTCCTCCATTAAAGAATAGAGAATTTTGAACAATCATGTTTCCCAGTTCAGGAATCAAGGAATTTCTGAATGAGGGAGACTTTGGGATAGATTTCTGCCTTGATACATGGTTTCTTCACGATTGAACTCTCCCTAGTTCTAGTAAAAAATGATTCAGGATCCAGAGGTTGCAACCAATGATAGTGGTAATGAGAAGTCCAAGAAAAAGATAGCTGTGCAAACGAACTAAAAAGCACAAGTGGAGAGTATTATAGCAGAAATACAAAGATCATTGAAGTTGTTGTCAGTGCAGCATCTGTGTGTATGTGTGTGCATGTACACACGAATGTGTGTTCAACTTTTCCCAAACAGATAGAAGGAAGGAATAAATAATTGTTTTATTTATATATTCCTGAGATTTAGAACTTTCTGATATATTTATTGACTACTTATATTTCTTTAATTTAAATCTATCATCCATGTACTTTTTATATTTTTCTTGTTCATCTTTCTTAATTTATTTTCATTTGTTCTTCATATAGTATTAATGCTAAAAATTTCTTTTCATTATATGTTGTAAATATTTCTTCTTTACTTTGTATAAAGAGCCAATGAAACATTCATTCCAGCTCCCGAAATAACTTCTTTGTTTACTGTAATTTTTTTTCTGTAGTAGAGAGAAACCTGTCTTCCTGCATAGAGAACAGAAGAGAAGAGGTCTATAAATCAATGTAAACTATCCTAACTACTTATATTCTTCCCACAGGCAAGCTCAATTACAAGAGCAACTACTGAAGCTGAAGGGTTATTTTTTTCCTGAAGTAAATCATGCTAGTAGCAATCTTTATACAAGTTATCTCCTGTTTTTGACATCTATCATATCAACTTCTCTATGAGTGTGTAAGGAGTCATTGGGTTAAGTTTGTTCCCGGTTCCCTGAAGGTAATTTTGAACTAAAAATATAGTAATCTTTCCCTGAAGAGAGCTATAATAACTCTACAGATCTTTCAACTCAAGGAACTAAATCTTGCTCATCACAAGGCATAAAAATGTATACAATAAACTGCATATATTTAAAGTATACAATTTGATAATTTTTTGATATGTATTCCACCCTTGAAATCATCACTATAATTGGTAATAGATATATTCATCACTCTCAAAAGTTTTTTCTTGCCTATGTGTAATTTCCACTCTATGCACAGGAAATCACTGATGGTCTTTAATAAAGTGTCTAAATATTTAGCCCAGTTTTTTTTATTACTTTGTTTGATATCTTAAGTTTTGAGAGTTCTTTATAGATTCTGAGTATAAATCCTTTATTACAGATACACTTTACAAATATTTTCTACCAGTCTGTGGCTTATCTTTAATTCTCTAAATAGCATCTTTAAAAAAAACAGAAACTTTTAATTTTTATGAAATCAATTTATCACTTTTTCTCTTATTTGTATGTTTATCTTGCCATATCTTAGATGTTAACCCAAAAGCACAAGTTTTTCTTTCTTTTTACTAGAAGTTTTATAGTTTTAAATTTTATATTTAGGCCAATAATTTATTTTGTGTTATTACATATAAGTTATGAATTGATGTTTGTTTTGTTGTTTTGTTTTTGCATATAGTTATCCAATTGTTTAAGCAATATTTGATGAACGCTGTTCTTTCTCCACTGAATTGACTCTGTACCATTTCAAAAATCAGTTGTCCCTATATGTGTGTATCTATTTCTGGACTTTTTATTCTTTGTCTTTTATCTGTTTATCTATCTTTGCCAATACCAAAAGTGTCTTGATTACTATAGCTTTATAATAAGTCTTGACATTAGGTAGTATTTAGTTCTCCAACTTTGTTATTTTCTTTACTAATTTATTTTGGTTAATCTGGGTCCCTTGCATTTTCACATTAACTTCCAATTTGTTTTTTAAGATTCACAAAAATGCCTGTTAGGATTTGATTGAGATTTATGTTATATCAGATCGTAAAGTATTTACATCTCAACAACATTGAGACTTCCAATCTATAGGTGGTACTTGTCTTCATTTATTTAGATCTTTACTTCCTCTCAGTAAATGCTTTATATTTTTCAGTATACATGTCTTTAATATTTTTTGTCAGACTTAACGATACATATTTCATGTTTGATACCATTGTAAATATTACTTTTAAATTTTTCATATATGATTATTTGGTATGTAGAAATACAATTGATTTTTATGTATTGAGTTTATATATTTCCCTCTTGCTAAACTCATTTTATTAGCATTAGTAAATTTTTTGGTAGATTTCCTTGGATTTTTCAACACATTCATCATTTGTGAGTAAAGATGGTGTTACTACTTTCTAATCTAAAGGCACCAATTGTCTCTCTTGCTTTGATTGCAATATATTCTCCATCATTTTTGTATTATGACAGAAAAAGATAATGTTATATGAAATGTTTAAAAATAAAAAGTAATAGACATAATTCTGAATGCTGACTCTACAATTCGCTGTTGATATACACAGCCAAGTTATCTAAATGTACTAAACTTCAGTTTCTTCACTTATGAAATGGACTTCAAAATAGTTTCTATCTTAAAAAGTTGTTAGACCAAATGCAATTTTAAGTGATATGTCAAATAGCTATTCTTTCAGCAAAAATGATAATGAATTAAGTAGGAACCAATATTGGAGCTGAATAAAGAAATATAATTAAGTTGATATAATTTAGAACTAAAAGTTAGTTCAGTCTTCATATAAAGAGAATTCAAAGCCTTGAATATTTAAAGGCCAGAGAGACATAGGTATTTATTATCTTCACTTTCCTTATATTTGCCTGAGTAAGCTCAAGATGGATGATGTTATGCGGAGACTTGTGTGATGTCACAGATGGGTGTATCTGCTGCATAACATTTACAAACTACTCCATTTGGTGTAAAATTCAAGATTATCAGAATTCCAATAAAAGGAGTAAAGAAAAATAAGCAAGCAAGAAAAAGCAAAACTGGGTAAGCATGTACCCACTACCCAAAAACCTGACTTCTTAATTGAAATGTGCTTTTCCAGTAAGAATTGAGAGCAAAAACTCCAGTAGAGGCAGGAATAATATTGGGCAGGTGAGTATGAATGGAATGAGGAGCAAATAGCAATTCTCCTTCCCCCCAATTATATCAGCTGAAACAGATAGATATCTATCCTTAACGAGAATAAATCCTTGAAAGAACAGATTTGTCTTGAGAAGTGTGGTCATGTGATATTTGGAGAAGAAGGAGAACAGGTGTGATGCAACCCAATTTGCCATAGTGGAGGCCCTTTGTCATTATGACCCTACTCACTGAAAGGGTGGTTTAGAAAAAAACTAGCATATAAAAGCAACAAAAAGTTACATCCGTCATAGCCTGGACTCTAAGTAGAAAAGGTTTCCAATGAGAATTTTTAAATACAAGATACATAACCTGATTTTGGACTTCACATTTAAACTACTTATTTGGATTGGGTATGTGCCAAGAAAAGAACACAGAAAGTACTCTTATAGGAATTTATTCCCTGGAACACCTGCCAAATGGTGTTCTGCTACAGAACTTTATCAGAGGAACACACCTGTAAAAAAAAAATATTTATTAATGCCTCCTACCAGGAGAGTGGTAGCGAAATGAGACTCCAAAATTTGCTCCTTTATAAAAACAATGAGAAATTATCAAAATCAATTTTTTTTCAGAATTCTGGAAATTAAGCAAAGACTTGCAACAATCTAAAGTATGTTATTTTAAGAAAAACCACTGAATCTCAGTAAAAACAAACTTTGTGTCACTTTAATTTGTTTTGTTCCCTTCCTTCTTTCCCCAGCTCTGCAGCAGCCTTAAAAACCAACAGACTTGCAAAAAAGGTAACTGTAAAGTCAGCAGCCATTAGAAGGTACTAAAGGGGCCAGAACAGGTTTGGAGCTCCACCAAAAGCCCCATCTCAGAGAATTGTCACTGTTTGACCTGTTTGACAATTGTCTAGAAAAATCTCTGTTCACAGGTCTTATTTTATTAATGACCTCTGAGTTATCTCATTGGGAAAATTCCCATCCTCATGTTATTTAGCAAACAGCGTTAGGAACAATTGTTTAACATTGCAGCCTCCTGCAGTGGTGATACCAGTTGGAATAAACATGATGCTGCCCAAAAAACTTAAAAGTAAAATCTGGGAATGAGATACCCATAGAGGACTTAGAAAAGTGCTGACATGTTCCTGAGTGTTGAGAATTACACATGCAAGTACATAGTTGTTTGCCTGCCCAGAAAAGGTCTGAGAAGGCCGTAATCTCTCATCTCTGATAATGACGCTATACACAAGAAAGAAGCAAAGGTTCAGGAAGAGTTGTAAACTATCAGAGTGTTAAAGGCATACCCCAACGTAAACACAGGGTTGCTCAGAAAAGGTGGAAGAAAGTTGTTCAAAGCATTTAAGGGAATATTTATTCAATCATTGGCTGACCACAAGTTAAGTAAAGACCTCAGTAACTGTACATGTACAAGAAAACATACTTTACTGAATTAATTCAGGAAAATCACTAACAAATGAACCAACTAATACAAACAACAGCAACAAATAACAACAAAATCTCCCATGTTATATTATTTAAAAATGTTCAGTATTCAACAAACCATTATGAGACATGAAAGAAACATGAAAATATGGCCCATACACAGAAGGAAAAAGCAATCATTAAAAATAGTATCTGAGGAATATTATAAGTTGGACTCATCAGAAAATATTTTAAAGCAGCCATTATAAACAGGTTCAACTAAATAGAAACATATCTAAAACATTAATAAAAGCATAATAACAATAATCAACCAAATAAAAATATCAATAGAGGAACATTATTCAAAAAAGTAGAAAATCTCAACTTAAAAAATAAAATAATTACAATAAAAAGTTCAGCAGAGAGGCTCAACAGCGGATGAATTTGAGCTGGTAAAATAATCAAATTATTTGAAAGTAGATCAACAGGAGTCATCAAGTCTGAGTGAGAAATAATAAAAAAAAAGAAGAAGGAAATAAAATGAACAGAATATCAGAGAACTGTGAGATTCTAGCAATATTGCATATATACATAAATGAAGTTTCAGAGGAAAAGAGAAAGAGAGAAAAAGTATATTTAAAGAAATGATGGTCTAAAACTTCCTAAATTTAATAAAAAAAAAAGTAAATTTACACATTCAAGAAGCTCAATAAATTCCAAATAGAATAACTTAAAGAGATACATTATTAGATATGATAGAGTCTATCAAAATCCAAGACAAAGAAGAACTTGAAAACAGAAAGAAGAAAAAAAGACTTGTATAAGAGATGCTCAATAAAATGAACAACTGTCTCTTAAATAGAAACCCTGTAGGACAAAATGAGATGGCATTTTTCAAAGCATTTGAAAGATATTTTACATTCCAAAAAACAAACAAGCAAACAAACAAAAATCAGAGATTTTTTCTCCAGCATATCTCTCCAATAGGACATACAAAATAAAGTCCTTTAGTCTGATATGAAAGAACACTAGAACACTCAAAACCACACAAAGAAATAAAGAACACTGGTAACAGAATACACATATGTAAATGTAATAAAAAGAATATTAAAAAATTTGTAACACTTTCTTCTCCATTTAAAACATAATAGCATAAAGCAATTATTATGAAAATGTGTTGATGGACTAATAATATACAAATTAGTAATTTATATGACAATATTACAAAGGAGGGGAAGGAAATGAAATTATATTAGAGCAGAGCTTTTGTATGCTATTGAAATTCAGTTGATACTAATCCACTAATTTTAATCTCCTGAGCAACCACTAAAAAATACTAAAAATATATAATAAAGAAACCAACAAAAATTGGGAGATATAGGATAAGAAACCACAAACGACATTAAAAACAACTGAAATGACAGATGCAAATGATACATTACCAGTAAGTACTTTAAATATAAAAAGAAGAAACATCCCAATCAAAAAGGCAGAAATTGTCAAACTAGGTCTTAAAATAATATCCAAATATACTCTTTATAGGAATATTAAAAGATATGATAGATTTAATATAGAGGGATGGAAAAAGATATATAATGCAAACAACAACTGCAATATATCTGGAGTGACTATACCAATATGAAGTGAAATAACAAAAAATAGTTACTAGAGCTAAAGAGAAATGTTGCATATGTGTGTTGATAAAAGGATCAGTCCATCAGGAAAATGTAACAATAAAAATTATCTTGACCCTTGTCTTGCACCATATTAAAAAAAATAGCAAATATATCACAGACCTGTATATAAAACCTAAAACTATAAAAAGAAAACATTCCAACAATGGGAAAAGCTGTTTGTTAGGTAGAGTACAAAAAACGTGTATTTATTTTACATATGATAACTAGAGACTTTAAATAACTTGTAGAGTGTCACATAAAATAATCTCAGAGAAGTCTTTTAATTTTTGCCCCAAATTTTCTTCTTCATTATTTTCTATAAACTTTGATTAGATTATCTCTCTTTCCTCATCTAGAATGCATTCCAACTCTACTCTTCCTACACTAATGTTATACATTTATTAAACTCATACCTTGTCCACATCCTAGGAAACTTTTCACAGTTGCCTAAATCTATATTGTCTCCCCGATCCTCTGAGCTGCTATTTTTTTTCTCTTTGGCAATTCCCATATACACTTTTGTTTAAAATGTTTAAAGCATAACCCAACTTAGCTAAGTTAAAGCATGAACTAATCTTTTTGCCTCTATGCATATTTTATAGTACTTCCTCCATAATTAATTAATAATGATAATTGATTAACCAAAATATTATTCATAGTAAGAATGACAACATCTTAAGGTCAGTTAGGTAAATTGTTCAAGAAAAATAGAATACCCATTCTAAAATGGTGTATAAGAATAGTTTCTTCATGAGTCTTTTAAAAAAGAATAGGATTTAGAATTGGAAAAATCTGAGTTTGAATACTCAGGCACACCATATAAGTTTACATGGTAGTCGCATTCATTATTTTTCTCAATTTTGTTATGTATTAAATAAAAATAATAAATGTGCCATTTTACCTCTTGTGATTCAAGATGTCTGAGACTTTTGTCTGGTTCCAGAAGAGGCAATGTAATTCAAGCCTGGAATCAATTTGAGATACTTTCTACAGATACTGAGAAATATTCAATTTCCACAAAGAATACTGAAATTGTGTATTTCAAACCTTTCAGTTGCTGATGGACAAAATTTTCATAAAGTATCGAGAAGAAAATAGAGGAGACAGAGAGAGATATATAGAAAGAGAGAGAGATTTGAATTCATCTGCAGTCCAAGATTTAGCCATGTTTAAAACCCATTGTACCTGTGGTATGCCTGAGTCTCTTAAATCAATAAGTCAATGTAAGGGTTTTCTCCTTAAACTGGATAAATGGGGGTTTCACCATGTGCAACACACAAATTCCTGACCAAAGCATACTGTCACTGAACCGTTTTGTGAATTTTGCTATGTAATGAAACTTTCTGCCAGCAAATGTCATACAATAATTTTTTAGTCTCAATTTTTCATTTTACTATTTTTCCCCTAAACTGTCTTTATTTTCATATTTCAACTGTGTCAGAAGTATGGCAAATAAGGAAACTACTCATATAATACAAAAGTCAGGATACTAAATTATAACCTAACCCAATTTTCTCTCACAAACAAAGCAAAACAGACAAATAAAACTAAACAAAAAAAAACAAAAAAACAAAAACAAAAAACAAAAAACAAAACAAAAAAACACCAGATTACAGTATTGGTGCTTTGTCAAAATAATGTTTTCCAAAAGTAGAAAAAAAGTCCTTAAAATCTTTAGAACTAAGTTTGTTAACAGCATTTACAAACTATATTTATATAATAAATGCTTATTTTTCCCACTTATATAAAAGAAATTAAAAGTGCTAGAGACTTCAGTCAAGATGGCCGAGTGGGTAGATGCTGTGCTTGCCTCCTCTCACAACTGCATCAGAATTACATCTAAACTACAGAACAGCCATCACTGGGAATTACTTGAAGTCTAGCCAAACAGAAGTCCTACAACCGGGGACACACAGAAGAGGCCACCTTGAGACTGGTAGGAGGGGCAGAGATGTGAAAAAGTCTGGTTCCACACCCATGTATGGCGGTTGAGAATTGGGAGGGACATCTCTGCAGGAGAGAACCCTCCAGACTAGTGAAGGGTCCCAGCCCCACACCAGGCTCCCCTGTCCAGGGTTCCAATGCCAAGAAGAGAAGTCTCCACAAATACTGGCTGTGGAAACCAGTGGATTGTGGCTGAGAGAGACAGGGCCGCTGGAGTCACAGACATTCTTCTTAAGGGGCCCATGCACAGACTTACTTTCTGACAGACTCACTTACTCTGAGCTCTAGAGCTGGGGCAGCAGCTCAAAGGCACCAGGGACATATGGGGAGGAACTGAATTGTCAGGTGTCAGGGAAAGGTTCAGCTTTCTCCTAGACATAAGTGCTGGCAAAGGAAATTGTTTCTTTATTGAGCCTTCCACACTCCTGAAGTGCAGACCTAAGCAGCTGCCATATCCTAGTCTCTATCAACCTGGCTAACACTGGTTGCCCTGCCCAGGTGATTTTCTGAGACTTGCTCCAGCTAACTCACAGGCCCACTCAAGACACTTCTAGTGGCTTTTCTATTACAAATGGCCTATCTTGACTCATGCTGCAGACTTTCTTAAATTCTCTCAGAGGTTCACAAATTCCAAATAAGCAGCATCTGGCCTCAGTATGCCCCATACTTCTTGCTAAAAAGCCTCAAGCCCAGCTCTAATGGCAGCCAGCCTCAGTTTCTGGATTGGTCTCTTGAGGCACATCCAAGCACAGTGTGGGTGGTGGCCATCTGGGGATTGTTTGGTGGCTCATGCCAGTTGGCCCCTGGCAAAGCACAAGCTGTGGCTAAACTTGGCCTGCAGTGGGGCCCCTCCCAGGAGGCTCTGGCCTGCACACGCAGTGACAGGCTTCCATCTGAGCTGGAGCACTACTGGGGCCATATCAGAGGATGACACGCCTAAAGGGCAGACTAGGCAGGTACCAGAGCCCTGCTAAAACAAATCTTGCTCCACAGTCTCAGCTCCTTCACTGTAGTGACTAGCTAGTTATCACAAGGGTCAAGCTGTCTCATTGACGTGCAAACAACCACCAAGGTTCAACTACAACAGAAGGATACACACAACTCATACAAGGGACAAACCTGGAGCACCTGGCTCAGGTAACCAGGGAGACTATGTCACTGGGCCCCACTGGACACCTACTACATAAGGCCATGCTACTAAGATTGGGAGAAATAGCAGCCCTACCTAACACATAGAAACAAATACAAGGAGACTGCCAAAATAGAGAGACAAAGACATATGTCCCAAATGAAAGAATAGAACAAAATTCCAGAAAAAAAGAAAGAGAGAGAG
>NW_006442107.1:26527137-26560425 GCF_000325575.1 Pteropus alecto | reverse complement strand
AAACAAAGAAAGAAACAAAGAAAGAAACAAAGAAAAAGAAAATGGAGACAAACAATGTACCAGATACAGAATTTAAAACACTGGTTATAAGGATGCTCAATGAACTTAGGGGAAAAGTAGAGAAACTCAGTGAGAACTTTAACAAAGAGATAGAAAACATAAAAAAAAGCAGTCAGAAATGAAGAATACAATAATTAAAATGAAGAAAACATTAGAGGAAATCAGCAGCAGATTAAATAAAGTAGAGGATTGAATAAGCAATTTAGAAGATAAGGTAGCAGAAAACACACAAACAAAGCAGCAACAAGAAAAAATAATCCAAAAATATGAGGATGGTTTAAGGGGCCTTTGAAACAACAAGTGTACCAAAATTCACATTATAGGAGTATCAAAAGGAGAAGAGAGCAAGAAATTAAAAACTTATTTCAAAAAATAATAACTGAAAACTCTAGCCAGGCAAAAGAAATAGAATTACAAGCCCAGGAAGCCCTGAGAGTCCCAAACAAGATGAACCCAAAGAGGCCCACACCAAGACACATCATGATTAAAGTGCCAAAGGGTAAAGACGACGAGAGAATCTTAAAAGCAGCAAGAAAAATCAGTTACCTACAAGAAAGTTCCCATAAGACTGTCAACTTTTATTTCAACGGAAACTTTTCAGGTCAGAAGAAATTGGCATGAAATATTCAAAGTGATGAAAAACAAAGACCTACAACCAAGATGACTCTACCCAGTATCATTTAGAATCGAAGGACAGGAAAAGAGTTTCCCAGACAAGAAAAAGTTAAAGAGTTCATCACCACCAAGCCAGTATTACAGGAAATGTTGGAGGGACTTTTTTAAAAAGAAGAGGGGAAAAAGATAAAAAATATGCATAATAAAATGACAATAACTATATATCCATCAATAATTACTTTAAATGTAAATGTATTAAGTGATCCAATCAAAAGACAGAGTGGCTGAATTGATAAGGAACCAAGATTCTTACATATGCTGCCTACAAGAGACTCACTTCAAATCAAAGACACACATGGACTAAAAGCAAAGGGGTGGAAAAGATGTTTCATTAAAATGGAAAGAAAAACAAAAAAGGTGGGGTAGCAATATTTATACCAGACAAATAGACTTTTAAACAAAGGCTATAACGTGAGACAAAGAAGGATCCAGTAATCCTACTTCTGTTTAACCTAAGAAACCCAAAACACTACTTTAAAAGGACATATGAATCCATACATCCACTGCAGCATTATTTACAATAGTCAAGATATGGAGGCTACCTGAGTGTGCATCAGTGGATGAATGTGTAAAGAAGAGGTAGTACACATTTACAACGGAATATTACTCAGCCATAAAAAAGAATGAAATCTTGCCATCGGCAACAAATGGATGAACCTAGATAGTACTGTGCTGAGTGAAGTAAGTCAGACAGAGAAAGATAAATGCCATATGATTTTGCTTACATGTGGAATCTAAAGAACAAAACAAACAAACTAAACAGAAATAAACTCATAGATACAGAGAACATTTTGAGGGTTGCCAGATGAAAACTGAATGAAAAAGGGAAAGGGATTACAAAGTACTAATGGTAGTAACAAAATAATTATAGGGATGTAAATTATAGCATAAAGAACTTAGTCAATAATATTGTAATAACTATGTACAGTGTCAGAGGAGTACTAGATTTATCAAAGTGATCGCTTTGTATGTTGCATAAATATCTATCACTATGTTGTATACCTGAAACTAAAATAATATCGTATGCCTTCTGTAATTTAAAAATAAAAAAATTTAAAGCACTAGAAAATTATTATAATTGAGACATTGTACAGATATTTTAAAACATAAAAACAACTCTACTGTTTTTTTTTTTAATTATATGAGTGAGACAGCGAGGTCAAAGGATTATAAGGAGCTTAGAAGGAATAAAGCATAAAATTCTTGAAGGTCTTATATGGATTCTCTAACATTCAAAAAATAATAAGATTGTCAACAATTAAAAAAGTTGACTGCACTCTATAGACAGCAGTCACAAAAGGGGGATTTAGAACCTTGTCAAAATAGAGAAAAATGATTGTTGTGGACAGAAATTACCATTTTATCCAAGAAGAATGATCAAAATAATCATCTGTTTAAAAGCATTTCTGAAGAGGCAATGTATCTGTAGCTATTTTTTGTGAATATATTAAAGAAAGAAAATAAATTGTCCTGATATTATCTAACAACACAATATTTTCCTGAGTAACTAGTAAAATTTAACAGATAGAACTAAAATGTTATTGAATGCAAGGTAGGCAATGGTTTTATAACTCCAGTTCCAGCAGAATTGATTTAGAAATGTTTCTAGAATTTATAAATGTGACTAAAGTTGAAATCAATATTTAGCTATGAACTCACTGTGTACTTATTTTTTATTCCCTGCAGTCTGGTAGAGTAGCAGGATTGGAGAATCAAAGGAGTATATATCTGAAATGCACCTAGAAATCATGTAGCCCAAATTTTTACTTTTACAGACAGGGCACTGAAGTCTGCAAAGGTGTGAAGATGTCCCTTTGGTACAAATGAATTAGTAGATGGACTGGAAAGGAAAGGTGGGTTTGTTGTTTCCTAGGCTGTGATTAAAATTCTGTTGCTTCACCCAATTTCTTTCTATTGCGAAAAGAATTGTGTCAACCAAAAAATATGTTCAAATCCTATCCCCAGGTACCCATGAATGTGGCCTTATTTGAAATAAGCTCTTTGCAGATGTAATCAAGCTAAGATGAGGTCATACTATGGGTTAGGGTGAGCTCTAATCCAATATCTGTGTCCTTAGAAGAGGGACATTTGGGACAGAGAAACACACATGGAATGATAAAGTGCGTAACCTTTGAGTCTAGCTTCTTTCATTTGACATATTGCATTTGAGATTCATCCATGATGTTGTTAAATAGCATTCCATTTTATGAATGTACTAAAGTTTGTTTATCCATTCTTATTTTACAGATGTTTGTTCATTTTTTTAAAGTTTATTTCTCTCTGTTCTTAAGATTGAGAAAATTTTATTGATCTGTCAATTCCACTGATTCTAACGTTTATCATCTCTTTACTGTTGAGCCTATACAGTGAGCTTTCTTTTTTTACTACAGTTATTGTATTTTACAGTCCTATAATCTCCATTTGGTTCCTTTATAACTTCTATTTCTTTGCTGAAGTTTTATATTCTTTTATTTGTTTCAAAGAAACTTGTAATTATTTGTTAAAACAATTTTACAGAAGCTGACTTAAAATCTTTATCCAAATGTTCCAACATCTAATCTATCTCAATATTGATGTCATTTGCCTTTTCTCATTCAAGTTCTGATTTTCTTGGTTCTTGACATAAACAGTATTTTTTATTATGACTTGACAATTGGATATTATATTAAGAGACTCTTGAACCTATTTAAATTCTCTATTTTAGCAGATAATTGCCTGCTGAGGTTTAACATATAATTTCTTGTCGACTTTTGTGGGTTGCAATCCAATGACAATTTAGTTTTCAGAGCCCTTGCAATGTTTTCTTTTGCTTCGCTTTTCTGGTTCCAATTGAGCATCTGCTGGATTCCCACTGGTACTGCCTATGGAGGGTAAACACTTTTCCTTAAGCTACCCAGTTATCATTAGATGTCAGGTAGGGTATGTGGGATCAGCAAGAGAAAGATTATTTTCTATGTCTTGATCTCTGGTTCAGTGCTAATGGGTTTCCCTCTCTCCTCTATTGTGTGGCAGGAGGATGGAATTGCTCACCTGAGTCTCCTTCCACTTTTTGATAGAGGACCAAGAGCCCCAGGATCTGAGTTGCTTTCTGGTCCAAAATAGCACAACTGGAGACTCTGGGCTTGGTTTCCCTTCTGCCACTGGACAGAGGGCTTGGAGACATGAGACTTGTCAGTGCTGCTGCTGACAGGTGGGACTGCTGCTGCCAGAACACGCGGGGTAAGGGAGAGAGGTCAGTTCATTCAGGTGGGTTCCCACTATTGCCACTGCTGTGGGCAACTGTCATTGAGTATTAGTCTCCTGGCTGAGTGTCTCCAGGGTTTTCCTTTCCAAGTCTTTTAGCCAGAGACAGCAGGCCTTGATCTTGTTTTTCTAGACCTCTTGGAAGTTCTAAATTGCAGGCCTCTCTGCCACCCCATGTCCAGCATATGTAAACAAACAAACAAACAAACAAACAAGAAAACCAGTCCAGGGAACTCAACAAGATGTTGTTATGCTCATCTGAAATTCTTCAAGTTCACCTTTTAAATTAAATGATTGTCTGTTGAGCTATTTACAAGATATTGAGTTGTGTATTGAGGGGATAAGCAGGGAAAAATGAGTCTTCACTATCTTACCCCAGGACTGAGAGTCCTCCCTCATTTTTTAATATCAAATCAATCAACAATCAAATACCTCTCCAGCTCCTTCTTTTTCCTACCTCATTTTCCACTTTCAAATATCTTGAAATATTTCAGTCGGGCTTTTGTATAAATCTAGGTTCCTACTTAATTCTATGTGGTTGGTTTCTTCTGTTAAGTATCCCATCAAATTAAGCACTACGGTGACTATTTTAAGATGCAAATAACACATTTATTTTGACCAAATGTAAAATAATTTGGCAATAAATTTATTTGATTAACTACTACATTATTTCAAACACGAATGAATTATTCTCTTTTACTTAATCATTATTATAATTTTACATTTCAGCCCTTTGATTTTTTTAATTTAGTTTTTACTCTTCATGTCAATAGACTTACATTTGAAATGAGAGCTAAGATGGATGCTAATTATACTTAGTTCTCGCAAATCTATTTCATATTTAAAAATGTTTAAATCATCCAGTTTTTTCATAGTTTAAGAAATACTAAATATTTTTGATAAATACATTTAAATACATAGTCATGAGCTGTTCTCTTGACTGTCAAAATGCTAGTATAATTTTATAGTTAGGTATGTCCCTATGAAAATACATCTTTTTTTTTCTCAATTTCATTGTAAAAATAGAATTAATGCATTCATTCAACATTGTGTTCCCATCTCGAGTAGATTTATTTTATAAAGATTTAAAAAGTACATTTTGACCCCAGTTTCACATAACAACACAGTATCCAGATAGTAATCTTACAATCATATAGTATTGTAACCTCTGACCCATTTGTGTTGTAAGGAACTCATTCTAAGCAGTAAAAGCATAACAGTAAGAATAAAAGTAAAGAAAAAAAGAAGGGAAATCTGTATGTTTTAACATGCTTAATAACATCAAAATATAAAATTATATATATAAATATAATCAGCATAAAACCCAAAGATCAGCCTATAAATTTGCATGTTAAGTTATTCTGGACAATGAGTCAGTTAAGATAAACATAGTAACTTAATTAAGCAAATGTTCATCAATATCACTTTTCAAAGTGGAAAACAAATTAAAAAATGGGTTGCTATGCTGCTCTAGTTTGTACAGGAAGGTCATATCACTCAGACCTTATATTTCGAACAACTTACATCTTCATCTTTTATACATTAACAGTTCTAGATTATCTTTCATAATCTAAATTCAAATTTGCTTATATTTAATGACCGATATTTCTAAAAACTGCCAACAAACCAATAATGTAATTTAGCAGCATCACCATAAATGTAAACCAATAATGATTTTGAAATTATTTGGATATATTTTTGAATCTTGCCCTCATTAATTTTATAATGGGTGAGGTTTACACTTGAATGATATTACTAGTGATAAGAGACATAGAAATCATAAATACTGAATTGAGAAAATATGAAAAGATAGTGTATTTAAATTGAAAACTTAAATTGATGTTCTTAGGACTCATACTGTTTATTTGTATTTGAACTGTTAATCAAAAAACAAAGATGTTTTATGAAATGTTTAGAATTTTGAATTTTATATCTAAAAGCAAGATTAAGTAAATATTTGGTGGTAAAATAATCATGTTTTGCAGAATATTTCCTTCTGCTTTGTAAATGAACATTTGTACAATTTTTAAAACTGCATTATATTTAAAATTAGGGAACTGCCAGTAAATTTTCATTGTCCATATTAATGAGTTAAGTCTTGTTCAGATGACCTGTGAAACCAGAATTCTTTCTCTGGCTGTGATATTGAGAAGTCAGTTTTCTTTTCTTGTCTTTTCTCTGAGTCTAACTCCAGATCCAGCTGGTGTTTTCTTACGATTTTTTTTTTGTCTGATAATTAGCAAATGACCAAGGACTTCCTTATTATTTTCACTACCTAGAGAAAATTTATTTATTTTTTTATATACAATACAAATTCTATTTTCTTTGAGAACCTTCTCCAAACACCACATGAAACTGAGGATGCACCAAACAATATTTTTCCTAACATTTAGACCATTAGAATAGAGCCATTCCTATGCTTCTCTCTTTCTCTAAACTAGCTCTGTCCAATAGAAATAAAAGTGTGAATCACACGCATAATTTAAAATTCTCCAGTAGCTGCATTTAAAAAGGTAAAATAATTTTGGTAACACATTTCATTTAAGTCAAAATATTAAAAATATTATCTGAGCTATTTTATGTACTTTTTTGTATTAAGCGTTTTCAAAATCCAGTGGCCATTTTATAGTTACCACACATCTCATTTTGGACCAACCACATTTCAGGTGTTCAACAACCACATGTGGCTTGTAGCTACCAAATCAGACTGTAGCTCTCCACTGTAAATGGATTGATTTCATACATAGAGACTTATTTATCATTACGTCATCTTTCTTTTATTTTTTTTTTCTTGGAATAAAATATAAATAATTTGGACCTACTTATTCTCATTTCAGACTTCACACTTATACTTCATCCTCTTTATTTAATATCCAAATACCATGTTTCTCCTGACTGTTTGCTAAAATATATCTCCATGGATCTCTGTTGTTGGCAGCATTTCTACTGAATCATTTACTGAATACTTTCTGTGTATAAAACATGACATTAATTGTTTCTTATGTAGTATATAATATTTAATTCTCACAAAAGAACTATAGAATACATATGACCCCACTTTTAAGAAGAGGGATCTGAGACTTGGAGAGACTGAATAACTCTGACACGGTTATTCAGTGGTCAAGTTGGGATTTGACTCCAATTCATGTTCTTCCACTATCCACTGGCATATCAAGGAGCAATATATAGTTGACTGTATCCTCTGTTATGATAGAGATCTTCCAGATAGTGACTATAAAAGAGTATTTATATGAAGTTGTTTGACAAGTGGTGACAGAGAAATGAAAAGATGTCAAAAAATGCAGTCATCCAAAGTAACATTGAAACTCATTTTTCTTGATGGGGTGAAGCCTGTATTAGTTCTCAATAAGTTTTTTCTTTCTTTTTAAAGTTTTCTTTATAATGTTAAATAATGAACTTAAATTTTCTATTGCAATGCTGAGTTTCTGCTAGTTCTGAATTATTTGATGTCAAAATAACAACATAGTTCCTTATATAAATACAAACTACATCAACAAAATAAATGATTTTTGTGTAAATCTGTATTAATTAATGAATGTACTTTTGCATGATCTTCAATTATATTTGAACTAGAAATGAGATTAAAAGCAAACATTTGCCAATATATAACTTGTTGGTTGTAGTTTTTGTTGTAGTCTGTCCATTATTTATTGCTGCATTTTTATATTAAAAAATAGCTGATTATTACACTGTAGGAAATACTTGGAGAGAAAATCTATATATCTACTAAAAAAATTAATGCCTGCTTTGTAATGTTAGTTTCACAAATATTACCATTCTAGTTAAGGTTAGATCACTTATGTTTGTTCTGATTGCTTTCTGACGATGTTAAATTTTAGTAATGAAAATGCATTTATAGATTTAACCTTATAGGAACAGATCAAAGATCATGATATCATGGATTTTCATAAGGCTTAATGTGCAAATGTTCTGTAGTAGTTTAAACTTTCTGTTATTAAAAAAACCCTTTGATGTATCACTAATTGGTTTTAACACCATTGAAGGGGTGCTGAAATCAGTAGGCAAGAAATTTCTAGCAGTAGGTGGAAAAAGAATAATTTTGAGAATCACCATATGCTTTGAGAAATTCAGGCATTACAACACAAGTCCAAAAAAGAAGTCAGAATTCAATTTTTCTATTATTATATTTGAAACAGAGACTCATTAGAAATTCTATAATATGCTAAAAATATGCTTGCTAATTCTAAAAATCTTAAGTTGTTACTTCACAGTTTTTATTTTTTAGGCACAACTCCTGCCTTGACTACTTGTTGCATGCAATACATTCTGACATCCAATATTCAGTGAAAGATGCAGTAACAAAGATAATTTTTCTGTAGCAATTTGTGCACACTTGAGTTAATATCTGTATTATAAACTACCATACCCATGAAATAGAGAATCGGGTCAGATAATTGCCCTAAGGGATAGAAGATCTTGAATTGGGTTGACTATTTAATATCTCTGCATACACCTTTCTAAAATCATGTGTTTTTTCTAAATTGATCAATGTAATAACCTCTGCTAACTCATGGGAATAATATAGAATTCCACTTTTACTACTGGAAACTAGACATCTTTCTTCATCGACTATAATTTTTGACTAGATGTCATTTTCTTTCTGACATTCTGAGAACTAACTTGTAAATAAAACATATACTTAATGTTTCCCCAGTAATAGTGACATTTTTACAATGAGGCAAACACATCTGTTCCCTACTGCACTTGGTGACTAATGGATTTGTTTTTAATGTTAGGAATACAGCCTGTTATGTAGGAACTAACCCATCACCTTAGCCTCATTTACACTGTGTTCTAAACAACTATGTTAATTGACCCATCCTGTGTCTTATAATCAGAAATTTCTACTTTCAGCGTAAAATTCCCATCCCCTCATCTTCCTTCATAAGTAAGAAAACCCAGGTAATATACACAGGTTAACAGGAAGATTTTCTGTTCAGATCAAGATTCTATGTGTGGTTACATTTGATATCAGGTATTTCGTTGCCAGATTCTAGTCCTGACAACATTCTATGTCCTCTTTTCCAGAATTGTCTCATTCATTTCTCAGTCATCAAATCTAAACTCACTATATCACTGAGATCTCTTGTATGCATTCTCATTCAGATATTTATAATTTTCCCTTTATAATGTTTTATTTCTTCCTTTCCATTATTATTGTGAACATTTCAGTTCAGATCTATCACTTTATATCTAAATTATTTTAATCATCTCTTACCAAATTTATACATCTTCTCTCTATGCCTAACCATTCTTCCTGACACCAGTTACTGAAGTAAAATGCTCCTAAACTCAGAATGGTTCACATATTCCTTCAGAAAGCCAAATCCGGGCAGTCTTTGGACTTTGTCTCATGCTCTGTGTTGAGGAAAATTGTAAAAATCTGCAAAGAAAGGAGAAGAAAAATAAAAGAAATAGATACAGACAAAGAAGAGGAGAAAAATATGAAAACACTTTAAAAAGTATAAATAAAAAACATAAAGAGAGAACTTATTTTACCTAGAATGGTGGTCATATTATTTTTAAATAATTCACAAACCATCTCTCATTGGATATAAGGACCAATGTAAAATGTTTAAAAACATATGTTTTTGTTGTTCTAAATGCATTATTTGAGAGACTCCAAACAAAGTTCCAATTTATTTATTTAATAAACAAATATTTTTGATCACTGACAGTGCTGCAGGAGCTTAAAGATGAATTGTAAAAGCTGCATTTGCTTATTTTTAACTGAAATAGCTTATTTAGTTCTGTGTATAAAGACTTTTATTAATAGAAGATGCTCATTGAAATTTAAAATATAACCTAGTCTTCTTCCCCAAATTCTAATTCTGTACCTCCAAATGTAAAAGATGATCATGTATTGTAATTATGCTGTTGATCATTATCTATTCTTACACTTTTGGGTAAATTTTTTTCTATTTTAAAAATAGATCTGTTGATTCATCTATTTAAACTGTAGAATTAATATTTTTAGTATATTTACAGGATTGCATAATCATCACCATGATTTAATATGAGAACCTTTTCATCACACCAAAAAGAAACCCATATACATTAGCAATAATTTCTTATCTCTTCCTCTAACCACCTAATCTCTGTGCAACCATTAATATACCTTTTATAAAGCTTTCCTTTCAGGACAGTGGGGAAAAGATACACACATAAATAACTGTGTTAATAACTGTGTGAATCTTTCCCCTAGTTTTATGAACTGAAATAAAAGACTTACTAGGTCACACTAAAGAAAAAGTCAAAAAGTAGAAATTCAGGGATGGTTTGTCAATTTCATGAAATTATTAGAGACACCACTTCCTTCTGTTTTTCTTCTCCAATATTCTTGCACTTGCTTTCTTTTCTAATGGTTATCTTGTTGTCCAACATACAAGAACCAGAATTTCAGGAAAAAAAAATATAGGAATGCTAAAGTATACCTCCATTTGCTTTAGGTAGGCTCCCATTTATATCTCCTTGAACACCATTTTGTCACAAATCCAGCTGGAGGGGAGGCATGGTATTGAAGGCTTATGGTTAGATGTATTTTCAACCTGAATTAAAATTAGGACTCTGGACTCTAAGAGAAAAAGAATAGAATTAAAGTAAATGTTTAACATTAGAAAATGAGTACTACTATAAGAGAAAATGCAGAAAAACTTCTGTGGGATTTCAAAAGCTAGAGATTCTACTTGTAGGTAGGTAGATGAGGCAAAGTCTTAACAAAGTCTTGAAAAATAAAAATGTTCAGATATTAAGGGTGAAGTGCCTAATCAAAAGAAACAGCAACAACAATTATAAATTTTGAAGAACTTAGACTCTACATAGGTATCGCATCAGAAAAAGTTTCAGTTTCCCTGATTCTCCATTGTCTTCTGGTTTACCTCATTTCTGACAGTAAGTCTACTTAAAAAGAGACTTCCACAATGACAAAATAAGTTGCTCAGAAAAACCTCAACCCTAAAAACAACAATTTAACTGGTAAATATTATTTTTTTAATCATTTAAGATCTCTACAAATTTTTCTAAGAGCATATAAAAACAGACAAATATCCATTCAAGAAAATCTACTAAATCTTAGTAGGAACAGTGGAAGTTATGTTTCCCCTCTTTGAAAACAGAGCTTCTATGTAAATTATTTAGAATTATTCAGCACAGGAGACTTGTCTCTTTTCTCTGCCTATTAATTTATTTAATCACATGTATATATCACTATGGACTTCTGGATATTTATTTTACAACTGGATTATAATCAGGTACTACATTACTAGTACTGCTACTACTTCTACTATTACTACTACTACTACCACTACTACTACTACTACTACTACTACTACTACTACTATTACTTTGCTCAAATTGTTCCAGTATTGGACACTGGGTGATTTTAAGTTGGTTACTGTGCCTTTTGACATATACTCATCAGCTATCAATTTCTTTTAGCACCTCCTCGCTTTCTGGCACTAAAATGTGTTCCACGCTCACATTTTATACTATCCACTTCAATCCTAGAATCAGCCTTTTTCCAAAAAGCTCTGAGTCCTCTTATTAAAGAACAGTATTAAAAAACCATTTTTACTTAAGTGTTCGGTTTCAGTATACATGTATAGCAGTATCAGAATTTTAACCCACATCCCTGTGGAAAATGTTATTAACTACAGTACAGTGGGGTTTGATTGTTCATTTGTTTGTTTGTTTGCAATTTCTTTGCCATTAGTTTTATAGCTTACTCTCATTTCCAGAGTTACTTAGGCCAGTATCTTTTCCTGCCATCCTTTTCAGCAGGGTTGCTTCTCATATTTATAATGCAGTTGGATTCTTGTGTCTTATTCTGCATTTTTTCCTGGCATCCCCCAACTTCCCAAATAATTTTTGTATATATATTAAGAAAAACTTTATGCTATAACATTCTGGGTTTTGACAAATGCATTGTTATATATTTGTCATTAAACTACCACAGAAAACAGTTTTCACTGCCATAAAATTTCCCTGTGCATTACCTAGTCAACCTTCTATCTCCCCCTCCAAACTCCTGTCAAAGCTGACCTTTTTATAGTCTACAATTTATCTTTTCCAAAATGTTACAGAATTGGATCATATAGTATATTGTCTTTTTCAAACTAGCTTTTTCCACTTAACAATTTACATTATACTTATCATGGCTTGATAGCTCATTTCTTTTTATCACTAAGTAATATTCTATTTTCAGGATATACCACAGATTAGTTTATCTATTCATCTATGAAGTACTCTTGGTTCTTCCAGTTTGGGGTGATTATAAATAAAACATAAAAAGATTCATGTGCAGGTTTTTGCATGGACATGTTTTTTACATAGTTGGGTATGGCAAGACTATGCTGAGCTTTAAAAGAAACTACTAAATTCTTTCAAAATGGTATTGTCATTTGGCATTCCCAGTAGCAATGAATAAAAGTTTCTGTTGCTTTGCATTCTTACCAGTATTTGGTAATGTCAATATTTTTGGTTTCAGCCATTATAATAGATGTGTTGTGGTATCTCACTGTTATTTTAATTTTTAATTCCCTAGTATCAAATGATGTTGATCATTTTAAAATATTTGTTTTCCATTTGCATATCTTCTTTGATGAGGTAGCTATTTAGATCTTATGCCCATTTATTTTCTTATTGTGTTTTAAGTCTTCTTTATACATTTAGGAATGTCCTCAGATACGTGTTTTAAAAAATAATTTTTCTTAATCTGTGGCTGTCATTTCATTCTTTTAGTAGTGTTTCACAGAAAAAAAAATTTTAATGAAATCTAACATATTATTTTTTCTTCCACGGTCATGCTTTTGGTGTTGTATCTAAAAACTCATTATCAAAACTCAAGGTTACACAGATTTTTCTCCTACTTTTACCTCTAGAAGTTTTACAGCATTGTGTTTTATATTTAGAGTGTGGACCATTTTATGTTAATTTTTTAAAAAGTGTAATTCATCTAGAGTAACTGATTGACTTTGCATTTAGATGTCCAATTGTTGCAGCATTATTTGTTGAAAAGAGTACCTTTCCCCCAGTAAAATGCTTTCTTTTTTTTTTTTTTTGCTTTGTCAAAGATTGTTTGACTATGTTTGTATGGATCTGTCTCTGAGCTTTTCATTCTAATGTATTGATCCATATGTTTTTCCTTTTGCCAACAACACACTGTCTTGATTAATATAGTTTTATAGTAAGTCTTAAATCCAGGCAATGTCAGTCCCCCAGGTTTTTGTGTCTTTTGCCGCTCCATATAAAGTTTAGATTCGGTCTATGGATTTCCACAAATAGATAACTAGGATTTCGGTTAGGATGGAGTTAAATTTATTAATTAAATTAGGAAGAATTGATTTCTTAAATATATTGATTTTTTTGATCCATGGGCAGAAAATCTCCCATTTATTTAGATATTTTTCTTTTTCTTCTATCAGAGTTATTATTTATTTTCCACTTATAGATCCTGCACATGTTTTGTTCAACTTATAAATATTTCACCTTTTTAGTCCCAAAAGATTTTTTAAAAATTCTTCGGGATTTTCTCCATAGATACTCATGTCACCTGTGGACAAAGACATTTTATTTTTTTCCCCAATCTGTATACATTTTATTTCCTTTTTTTGACTTATTGCATTAGTTACAACTTCCAGTATGATGTTAAATAGGAGTGGTGTTTCTGATCTTAGGGAGAAAATATTTGTTTTTTCACCATTAAGTATATTATTAGCTGTAGTGTTTTTTGTAGATATTCTTTATCAAGTTGAGGAAAGCCCCTCTATGTTTAATTTTTTTTTACTATCAAAAGTATCTCAGTTTCTATATTAAATCAGAAAGTCATCCTTATTATGTTATAATTCTTATAAGAGATTTCAAACATCCTGAATTTGGAGATAAATGCTATATTTTAATCACATGATAGTTAATGTAATATTTCACTAAATTTAATAGTAAACACAAGGAAGCCTCACGGAGTTTCTCACTGAAATAAATGACAGAAAGCCACATATAATTAATGATGTTATCATTCTTCCTGTCACAAAATAATTTTTAAATGGATGAAATAATATACAAGAAACAATATAGAAACAAAGAAAAATGTATTTGTCACCAAATGTTTAAAATGTATTAACATTTTAAAAAATTGAAAAAATAAATGATGCAACAAATTACTTACTGTAAGTGGTTTGCTTCAAATTAATGAAAGTACACGTTTTTCACATTTCTCAGTTTACAGATTTGCTAGATTTGTCTTAATAAAATCAGAGAATCAGAGTAGATATATGAAGCAGTTAGTAACGTCTCAAATTAAATTCAATAGGATTATGGAAAAAAAGTGTAAATTCAGTCTTGATGGAATGGCTGCTTTGACTGGAATACAAACATTTTCCAAAGAAGAACATCACACATGAATCAATTATGAGCAAGCTATGGAAGAAAATGAGTGCTTCTTCCATTGGGTCCATGCACTTACATTGCTATAGTTTTCAAATATATCTGCCAATAAAATTAAGCATTGAAATAAAAAGTACCTAATTAAAAATTTGTCAAATACTGTTTATGATACTTCTAAATTTTTTCTATGTTGTTTAGATTTTAAAGCCTTTTTTTTTAGTATAGTGGGGATATAACTTGCAAATAAATAAGTGTACGTATGTTGGCAAAACTTTGTGCTCACCTTTTTTCTGATGGATATATACAATTATAGAGGTTTAGAGATCACTTGTTAAGACAAGGCATGCATTTCTTACTCAGTCTGCTTTTAATTACCTAACTAAATAACTCTCACTTTGAGCTTACAAACTTTAAATCCATATAGGATTTTTAAATTTATGAAGCAGTCTACATCTTTTTCAAACTTTTTGTTTATGATGCAAAATAGATATTATTTTATCTTTTTATAAATGAGAAATTTGAAGGGTTAGATGATTTTCTCAGTTAAATATTTAATAATTGGCAGAGACAAGAGTCATATTTATTTTGTTGTTTTTTTAATTGCTATTTAAATTTAGAAATCCAATAGTAGATGTCATAGAAATAAAAAATGTACTTCTAACTCCACAAAACACTTGTTCCTCTAATCTGAGAAGACTTTCTGGATCAAAGTTAAGAGAGGCCAAGCCAAGAATGGAAATTAGTGGGTACTATTTTGGCCTATAGAATGGTGAGCAGAGAAATATGGATAAAATAATACAGTCCAAAAGAGTTAGAGTATTAAACAAGTAAGTAGGAACAAAAGGGGCAATTGAAAGAGTTGAGAAAAATGTAGACTAGTCTTGAAATCATATAAATTAATAGCTATTTTGCCTGGGAACAGTTGCTGAAACAAAATTTCCACTGCAATAATTTTCTCTGTAAGGACTCTTATTTGGAACCAGTACATGGCCATTATCCATTTGGTGGAATCAGTAGACACCTTTTCAGAGATATTGATTGTATTGATTTGTGACCCAGGAAAACGAAAAAAGAGCCATTATATACTTCTTTGATAAGGCAGGAAGCACCCCTTGCTAGTTTGCCTTGATTATACATTCTGCAAGGTCGTTTTTCACCTCATCCATGGATTTCATAATGAGTAGAATAAATATAGCTTCTTGCTTTTCTGCTGAGGGATGAATAAAGGAATCTGGTTAGCAGCTCACTGGAGCTTTGTTATTTACCTTCTGTCTAGTGATTCACAGGGTCATTAAGCAGCAAGGACAGAAGAAAAGCTGCAACTGAAAGCATACATCCTGGTTATTTAACATGAAAATACTTAAAAATGTCTCAGGAATCCAATAAACATTCCTCAGTCTCTGAGATCATACATATTCTAGCCTAATTTCCAGACACAGGGGACCTGAATGTTGTTAACTAGTGCTATCCTTTCCAATATTTTGAAGTAAATTCAATTTATTGTTGGTGTTCCAAGTTTTCATCATCTCTAGAATTCAATAAGAAATCAAGAAATTGCGTTTTTCCAAACTGAGTGCTTCTTAATTGTTATCAAAAAAGAATATCATAAATGTATCCACACTAGGTGAACTGCAAATGATTAATAAGGTTAAAAGTATAGTGTCATAATTCCTATAAGCATTTCTATTTTAACATAACTGAAAGTGTTAAAACATAAGAATAATTCTCAAATAAGATGAATCAATGTAGAAATGCAGACCTCAAATTAATTATCAAATTCTGGAGGTATTTTGGGGTCACTAATGTTTTTCCATGGTTTTTGAAATTAGGTTTAGTTAAGACTGTTTTTATGGCATTCATGATGCGCAGAGCAATGAGCTGTGTGCTGACCATCTATCCAATTTATTTCAGTACCCTCACAAGCTCAAGGCCGCACACTGTTGCAGACCCTAGAGAGCTAGAAATAAAGTCCAGATGTAAAGCTGTAAACCTTTTGTGATCTGCTCCACACAATTTCTAGCCTCTCTTACTTGTGCTTTCATTTTGTCTGATGTTCTTCCACCGCATGGAAAGAGATCAAAATATATGTGCTGATTATTTACTTGGTTCCCTTTTTAATAGTTCTTCATTCTACCAAGTTTTCATCTCAATTTTCTGAAGGTGACCATTCATTCATTTATTATTTTACAGTATTTGTTGATAGAAGTTCTGGCTTTGTCCTAAGTGCTGGGGAAACAATCCATATGCTATCTAAAATAACACTCCATCACTCCATACTTATTCCTTTACCCTGCTTATTTTCCTCATAAACCTTACCTCTACATGGATTACTTTGTATTTACTTATTTTCTGTCTATTCCAACTAATATGTAATCCCAAAAGAGTAAGAACTTTATTTTGGTAATATAAGCTATATTTCTAAAGCTTAAAATAATGCTTAGCATATAGATGTTGAATAAATATTTGTTGAGGAAGTAAATGAGTGGACATCTTGTTCAATAAATAATAAACAATACCTTTACTGTTTCATTTTATAAATGATAAAATATTTATGATTTTTGTAAGTTAATTTTTAATCTTGGTTAATCAATATAATTCTCCTAGATTTTTTGTTTTAATTAATATGAAATTCTTATAACATAAAATTAAACATTTTAAAGTGTACGATTCAGTGGCATAAATTACCTTCACAGTGCTTTTGCATCTACCACCTATATCATCTTCCAAAACACTTTAATCACTCCAAAAGAAAACCCTTTACCCATTAAGCTGTCACTACCCATTCTTTCCTTTTCACAACAGCAGGCAACTGCCAATTTGTTTTCTGTCTCTATAATTACCTACTCTAGATATATAACAATATGTAACCTTTGAGTCTGGCTTCTTTTATTTAGCATAATGTTTCACATTTCATCCATGTTATGGCATGCATCAGTGCTTCGGTTCTTATTATGGCTAAATAACATATCATCGTATGTATGTACTACATTTTATCTGTTCATCAGTTAATAAATGTTTAGGTTGTTTCCAACTTTTTTGGATGTTTGTGAGCAGCGCTGCTCTGAACATTTATGTACAAGTATTTTTCAAAATTCCATTTTCAAAATTGAGTTTCAAAAAGAATTGTTTCCAATTTTTTTAATTTTTATTATTTAAATTTAAAAAATCTATTTTAATGCATACAATATGATGATTTGATATACATATACATAGTACAATAATTACTATAGCTAATTTGAGTATATCCTAGGAGTGGAATTGCAGGGTCTTATGGTACTTCTATGTTTAACTTTTGGAAGAACAACCAAACTATTTCCAGGGCTGCACACCATTTTACATTCACACCAGCAATGTATGAGAGTTAACAATTTCTTCACATTCTCTCTGATACTTTTTAAAAATTTTATAGACATCTTAGTAGGTGTGAAATGGTATCTTACTGTAGTTTGATTTGTATTTCTCTAACAATTATAATAGTGAACATCTTTTCATGTATTTTTTGGCCATTCATATATCTTCTTTGGAGAAATGTTTATCCAAGTCCTCTGCCTAGTTTTTTAACTAGGTTATTTATGGTTCTATAGTTGAGCTGCAGAAGTTATTTATATATTCTGGATACTAGATCCTTTTCAGATATGTGATTTGTAAATATCTTTCTCCATTCTGTAGGTTGTCTTTTCACTTTCTTAATAATGTGCTATGATGCACAATTTTTTTTTTGAAGAAGAAGAAGTCCAGTTTATCCATTTCTCCTTTTGTTGATTGTGATTTTGGTGACATATCTTTAAAAACTATGTATAATCTGAGGTCACAAAGACCTATCTCTTTGTTTTCTTCTAAGAGTTTTATAATTTTAACTCTTGTATTTAAATTGCTGACTCATTTTGAGTTAATTTTTGTATATGGTGTGAAGTAAAGATCTAATTCATTCTATTCCATGTGTCTACCCAATTGTCCCAGCACCATTTGTTGATGAGACTATTAGTTTTTCCATTAAACATTTTTGACACTTTTTAAAAGTCAGTTGACCATAGATACATGAATTTATTTCTAGATTCTCAAATCTATCCAACTGGTTGCTAGGTTTATCCTAATGCCAGTTCCATACTGTTTTGTTTCAGTAGCTTCACGGTAAGTTCTGAAATTAGAAAGCATGTCTTCTAATTTGTTCTTTTTAAATATTATTTGGCTTTAGAGGGGAGTTCATATGAATATGGAGAATGGCTTTTTCATTTCTACAAAAAAAAATTATCAATGGAATTTTGATAGGGATTATATTGTATCTGTAAACTAATTTGCAAAGTATTATAATATTAAAAATATTAAGGTTTCCAATCCATGAACATTTTTATAGATCTTTTAATATTTTTTTCATTTATGTTTTATAGTTTTCAGGTCTTTCACTTGGTTCACTACTTTGGTTAAATTTATTCTTAGGTATTTTTTTATTAGGGTGCTATTATAAATAAAATTATTTTCTTACTTTTCTTTTTAGATTTTTTATTATTAGTGTATAAAAATACAATTGAACATTGCATGTTCATCAGTCTTTTTATTTACATATCTGTTTATATTTTCTGTTTCTTAAGTCAGTTTTAATCATTTGTACATTTCTAGTAATTTGTCCCTTATGTTTAGTTAATCTAATTTGTGAGTATATAATTGTTATTAGTATTCTTTTATAATAATTTTTATTTCTGTAAGGTCAATAGTAATGTTCCCACTATATTTGTGATTTTAGTAACTTGTGTCTTTTTTCTTTTGATCAGTCCTGCTAAAATATTGTCAATTTTACCAATATTTTCAAAGAACCAAGTTTTGGTTTTGTTGATTTTTCTATTGTATTTCTATTTCCCATTTAATTTATCTCTACTCTAATTTTTAAATTTTTCTTCTGTTGGTTTTGTTTTTAGTTTGCTCTTTTTTTCTAGGTCCTTACTTGAAATATTTCTACTTTTTTAATGCAGATGTTTACTTACATAAATTTCCATTTGAACACTGCTTTTGTTGTATCCCATATGTTTTAGTATCTTGTGGTTTCATGTCCTTTGTCTCAAAGTATTTTTCTATATTCTCTTGTGATTTCTTCTTTTATCTATAATTGTTTAAGAATGTGTTGTTTAATTTCTACATGTTGGTGAATTTTTCAGTTTTCCTTCAGTTATTGATTTCTAATTTCATCTCACTATGGTAAAGATATTTTCCATAATTTCAGACATATCACATTTATGGAGATGCGTTTTGTAGGCTATATATGCTCTATCCTTGGAAATGACCCATTTACACTTTACAATGTTTTCTGCTATTGTTAGGTGGAGTTTTCTGTATGTCTATTAGGTTGAGTTTGTTTACACTATTATTAAAGTTTACTTTTTCCTCATTGATCTTTTTTGTGTCATACATTATTGAAATTATAATATTAAAATTTCCGACTATTATCATAGAATTGTGTGTTTGCCCATTCGATTCTGTCAAGTTTTGCTTCATATATTTTGGGATTATGTCATTAAGTGTGTATGTGTTTTTTTATTTATTATAAATGAATGTCACTTTTATCAATATATAATGTCCTTCTTTGTCTTTTGTAACAGTTTCTTAGTTAAAACCTTTATTTTCTTTTGATTGCTATTTGCATAGAATATCTTTTTCATCTGTGTCTTCAGATCTAAAGTGAGTCCCTTATAGACAACATATGGTTAAATCATATTTTTCTAAATCTATTTTAACAAATTCTGTCTTTCATTTGGAGAATTTAACTCATGTAATCTAAATTAATTAATGATAAGAAAGAACTTATTTCTGCCATTTTTCCATTTGTTTTTTATACGTTATCTCTTTTTGTTCCTCAATTCCTCCATTATAATCATGTTTTTCTGGTAGATTATCATTTTGATTCCCTATTCATTTCCTTTTATGTGTATATTTTAGTAATTCTCTCAGTGGTTACCCTTGGAATTACAACTAACCTCTTAAACTTATGACAATCAAGTTTGTATAAAAAAATCGTTTCTATACAGTTCTTTATGTTACAGTCAGCCTGAGGTCAAATAGTAGTGTCTGCTCAGCCATTTCCTGAGCCTTCTTCCCCTGCTGTAGGCATAAGAATGACTTTCTAAATTCCTCTGTCTACAAAGAAGTTTTTAATGCCTTAATTCTTCAAAGAATGTATCTCCTAGACTTTTACTATGTCCATTGTTTGACCCAATAGTAGTTGTTATTTATTTATTTATATACTTATTTATTTACTTATTTATTTGCCTCAGGTAGCAGCTGGTTATCTATTTACCTTTTGATACTTTTATGGAATGACTTCTGCAGAGCCATTTTTCCACTCTGAGAACTATTTAAATTAGGTTAAAAAAGATGCATCAAAATAATTTTTCAGGCAGCCACCAAGCATGCCAAACTGACACACTTCTTTGAGAACCAGATCTGTTCTGCTATCTCCAAAATAAGGGACCAGAATTCCACACTGGGTATGCAGGCTGCTATCTTCGATACCATCACCAAGCCAGAAAGGGGATAAGATAAAGACAAGTAAAAAAACGCTACAGAGCTCTCTTACCATTTGTAAGTTGTCTCTCTTATATCAGCATTTGCTTGGTTACTTTAAACCTTTGACTGTTTTTCAGATAAAGTTGATTCTGACAGTTTTTGCTCTTTTTTCATCATTTCTATGAAGGAGCTCACCATTTTCGCTGAAGTCATCCCAGCTGCTTTTAAATTTTTTTTAATTCAATTTGTTCTATGGAAGATGTTCTCCGATGATTATGACTAGATGTTGAAAAGAGCTATTGTGCTTTTCTATATTTCTTATAAGACTTAGAATGTCTTTGACCCGATGGCAGATTCTCAATAAAATACTGAATAATTGATCAAGCTCTTTATTATATGTTTTTCCTTTAAGATATAAACTTAATAAGAAAAGGTATAATGCTTATTTTGTTTGTTTTTTAAATCTGCATGTAAGCCAGAGACTCCTGGAAACTGCCTTTTCTTTTAGTCATTAGCCTAAGTCTTTGAATAATTCCTGTACATTAAGGGTCAGCAAAAAATGTTTAAGTGTCAGATATTAAATATTTTATGGCTTTGTGGACCATGTGATCTTTGTGACAACTACTCAACTTTTACGTTATAATGTGAGACTAGCCATAGAAAAAAACATAAATGAATGGTCATGGCTGTGTCCCAATAATTTTATTATAAAAACAGTTGGTGGATTGAATGTTGCACACTGGCTGTAGTTTGCCAATCCCTTCTATAGCTCGTAGATACCTATGCTCTCAGCTTAGTTTATGTTTTAGTCTTGACCATTCTCAAGACCAAAACATATTTTTGGGGGGAAAGTAAGAGTAACCTCTCACATTTTATAGAAGGAAAAAATCCTTCTTTTTAAAACTCATACAATGGTGTTTTTCTTTTAAAGATATTTATTCTGAAAAAAATTTTATTAAGTTATATACATGTGAAATTTGAAACTAATTTATCTATGGTTAGGCTATTTGTTTAGAAATATTTAATTTCATAGAAAATATTTATGTACTTTAAAACATTCTATCTTTATAAACTTTAAAGGAATTCAGAATTATATTTAAATAAAACATAAATTCTACCAGTTTCATTTTATGTATTCATACAAAATTTCAAAGACAGTACATTGAAAACGTTGTTACATATATTTGACATATACTATGTTTTTAAGAGTAACAAAATTGTGTTCTTTAAAAAAGCTATTTCAAAATGTATTAATTCTAATTAATAGAATATGAAAGTTTAAAAATAAATACATATAGAATACAGAATTGCATGCAAATCAAAACCAATTATTATGCACTACAAATCTACTCATACTTACTGATATCTACTCAGCTTCATAGCTCATAGCTTCTTAGTGGGCAGGTCATAGAGCATTTACATAAAGAATTTTTAGACAAATGTTAGAAGTCTAACATTTTTGGTTATTATTCTTAAGAAAACAGAATGATAGATTTTTGTCTCAGAATAACTCAAAAAATGAGATATTGTTGATTTCATATGCCAAGTAAAAATTAGAAAAAAAGATATAACATCTAGAGACACACAATGAAACTTAAGTTTAAATCCTCTGGCAGAACTTCTTATTTTATTACAAAAAGCACCATTAAGAATATGATTAGTCATAGTAACTGTTCTCTGTGATGTGTTTGGAGATGTCATGGTGGAAAATGATATTACGGAACTATAAGGTCTTATTCTGTTTTCTCTCTTAACAGCACAACCAGGTCTCTACGTTCTTCAACTATTTTGTCAGGTGTCTTTCATTTCACTACAAAAAAAAAAAAACAGATAAGGCAGAAAAAGAAATATTTTCTTCAGGCTTTAATTGGAAATACCATAGATATTTTTGTTTGTGGCTTAAAATAACAGAAATTTATTCTTTCACAGTTTTTAAGGCCAGAAATCTAAAACCTAGATGTTGGAAGGACCATGCTCTCCACGGCTCTATGGAGAGGACTTTCGTTCTTCTTCCAGCTTCTGGGGACTCCTGGTGGTCCTTGGTTTATGGCAGCATAACTCTGATTTCTGCCTCTGTCTTTTCAGAGCCTTCTTCCCAATTTCTCTGTGTGCCAAAATCTCCCTTTCCTTTCTCTTATAAAGACACGAATCATTGAATTTAAGGTACACCCTAAACCCAGGATGAGAAAATACTATAGATTTTAAGAAAATAAGTGTGTGGCTCTTTTCAACTGATTTCACTTTCTTTTTTGGTTTCCATAATAACTCTTTTCCATTAGCCCTCTCCAAAGCAGGCTCTGCCAATTTGAAATTTTTCATACTTTGATATAGCAATAAAAATTTACTTTAATACTATTATCTTCTTTGAAATGAAGATGAATTTACTTGTTGAGTTTCATGTTAAAGACTAGAAAAACATATATTTTGACTATGACACAAGAGCCAATACTAGTTATTCTTAGAAACTCTGAAAACTCCTTGCCTATCTCCCCTCTAGCACTTTCTATGCTCCTCCCACCTAGGGTCCCATGATGGAACATTATGTAGCAATAACCTCAAACTTTTGTTATTTATGGAGTCCCAATTCTCAAAATACAACAGTGTCTTATTTATTGCTGACAGCTAATTAATTTGGTTAAAATAGTTGTTATCTAAGGGGAACAATTAACAGTGGTTTCAAGTATGGCCTTCTACCTAACAAATAGAATTTTATTGTAGGGTATTTGACACAATCCAGTGATCTACATCTAATGGGGAAACCAATAATCACTAGAGCAGATGAGAGATGACATTTTGTTTAATAATTTTCTTAAAGCATACTACCAAGATGTCTAAATAAACCATTTCAGCACAATACTAGTATAAAAATAATCTCTTAAATAAATTTTCTCTTGCATAAAATAACCCCAATATCACATATTCAAATTATTTACTGATAGCTTCATAGTTAAGGACATTCTTGAATTGTGAATATTTGTTTGCAAAAAAAAAAAAAAAAAAATGGACTGAAGAAAGAGCACTCTATGGTGAGAAATACAATAAGCAAATAGAGAAATAATGGCTTCCTGAAAGGCTATTCCATGGCCTTCAGATTTATCCTATCAACAATAATTCAGTCAATTCACTTTTCTGTCCATGCTCCAAAACCTAACAATAATATTTTTCCTCTATTGAACACTTAATCAGATTATATAATCTCAGTTTCTTCTATGTAGGAATGTCTATAATAGCATCCAATCGAGTGTGTAATGATTCTTTTTAAAAATCTAATCACTGAAGAAAAAAAAAAACATTTGGGGACAGTTTATATGACCTTTAAGACAATCCTAGAAGATAGAAATGATAATCAAAATATTGAGCTATTTGGCCACCTAACGCTGTTGCAGAGAATGCTCTAACTTTCACAAATTATTAGGCTGCACAAATCATAGCAAGGTTTGGCAAACTATATCCCACATCCTGTTTTTGTATGACCTATGAGCCAAGAATGGTTTTTAAATTTTTAAAGAATCATAAACAACATGGAGAAGACTGTGATCAGATGGTATGTGGCCCTCAAAGTTTAAAATATATGTTGTCAGGGCCTTTACAGAAAAAGACATTGACTCTTGTTACACAGCAAAAGATGTGAAAGAGTTTGAGAGATATTTCTTTTCACTTAATTGCTCCTTTCTTAATCTGCTAAGAAGCAATAGATGATAGTGCCTTTATAGCCTTTCTTAATTTCCACGTTATTCCTAGGAGAGTTATTTACCTAGTTGTTGAAAATATTTTATTAATTATAAATAATTTGGTACCACAGTAGGATAGGTATTCTGAAAACATTGTTAAAGATAATTTTCAAAAAATAACATGATTTGCATACAAATATCAAGTAAATGTTTCTCAATATTTAATTCAACTAACTAATTAATAAGGAGACCAATAAGATGCTAAGACTTGTTTAAAGAGTATTTCAGTGATTAGATATATATTGGAAATTTTTTAAAAAGGAACTAAATTAAAGTTTAACTGAGAATAGTGTTTCTGAGTTGTGTACAAAACTGGTTAATTTTCTACAGAGCAAAAAATTGTAAGCTTTGGGGCTATCTTTTCTACCAAAGAATGACTTCACAAAAATCTACAAGATGACATGTAACTTAGTCTGGAACTTTGAATCAAGATTCTTGATTCTTGATTCTCCTCTGCCTTGTGATCACAAGTAATGTGCAAAAATTGTCCATAAATATAATTAAAAAGGCTGGTTTCATTATGTTTAGCCTAGTTATTTATTTAGGTACATCAAGAGTGTTAATTAACCATAATAGCCTTCTTGATTTTGTTCTGCAACTTCTATAGCCAGAGACTTAATCTCTGAATTTTCTCAAGAATTTTGGATTGTCCTTCCAAAATCCTCTATTATTTGTTCATATATCCCAAGGTTGAAAAACCAAGCCTAGAAGACTCTGCCCATCATACTTCACCTGCAGTACCTATTCATTTTCACAAATTCCCCCACCTCTTCAGGTCCACACATTTTGTTGTAGTTCCTGGCCTTCCAGAAGTGACCCCCATTGCCATCTGTGAGACCAGGACCCTATGAACCAGGTAGAAAGCTCTCTTTTTGTTAGAAGAGGTTTTTGTAAGCACGAAATCTAACATATAAAATCAATACCTTTCTTAATAATGGGCTTGGTATACCTTATGAAAATGAGAATTATTTTTAAATATGGCCTCAATTGTACAATTAATTTTTCTAATTATATCCTGGTTAAAATAAAAACATGTTGTTATAGAACATACACAAAAAAATGTACTACATGAAAGTAAAGAAACTGAATAGAAGTATTTGTTTCTAAATTTAGGGAAGAACGTCAGTGAGTATTAGATATCAGTAAAATTGTTTCCTTTTATTTTGCAAAAACAGAATATAGTAAATTAAAGATTATAGACAGCTTAAGAAGAAAGGGACGTCTTCCTCGTATATTCATAAGAATAAATCTTTGTAAATAATAACAACACTATTTTGAACAAATAACCACAATAAAATTTTTATCAGTTTATTCAGTTCAGTTTAATTAATTCTTATTCTGCTCAATCTTGAGTGAAAAGTCTTCTTTTATTAAACATGTCTGCTTCAGGACTAAAGGGAATCCTGAAGTCCTGACTTGATTCACTGATACAGTCAGAAAGTTTTTTGAATGATGTCAGCTTGGAAGCCAGTGCTCAAAAAACCATTCTTAGACGTATGTATGATTCAGGGTAGCTAGTGCACTCCTTTTCATGAGGCTCTAAGATTGTGCATCTTTGCTGAAGACAAAAATTCTAACTTGTTACTTGTGGCAGAGCCTTCAGCAAGCATCAGAGGGGAGCAGAGAACTGTTTGAGAATGAGAGTGAATGTCCAGAGTTATTTTATTAAGTAAAAACAATGTCAGAATGGAAGAAATTAAAATTTCTTATTAGGTTACAGGACATGACTATTTCATAAGGATTCAATCAATAGTTCCCCTTAAAGTAAAAACTGTGAACAGCAAGGTCATTGGTAAATCTCCATGCCTTTCTTAAAAAAAAAAATACAATCACAAATATTTTTATTAATAACATTTTATGTGTTATTTTATAGCTGGAAAAGATTTTCCTTTATCTCTTTTATTTCTGAAGATGCCTGAATATGTTTGTTTTGTTGTTGTTTGTGTGTTTTTGTTTTTCTTTGTTTTAGGCAGTATAAGAGCAGAGGAACTTCTAATACCCAGTTTAAAATTCTAAACTCTCCTAGTGACCCCCAGAGTTAGTTTATTTTATAACCTGCAATTGGGCTAAACTGTTTAACAAGCCTTGCTTGACTACCTAAATAGTCATCCAAGAGTTTTTTCAGTGAGCTCTCCTAAAACCAAGATTCCTCGCACAAATCTTGGGAGGTAAGCCAGAGCCCCTGTCAAGCTCTGTGTGCTAAAAGAAAGGGCCCAGGAAAATTTGAGTAGCAAAATGTCTTTTACACCTCTGCATTCTTTTTCTCTCACTGCACCACTGCACCATAGCCTTTGCTTTTAAATATAAGCCTTGTATAAGTGTACTCATATGAGTGTTTTCAAATATTCGAATTGGAGAAAATAATACATTTTGTATAATATTTTAACTACACAATCTCATCTTACAGAAGGCTGAATGAATACTTCTTCTAAATTGACAATTCTTCATATATACATACAGTATTACAATAATGTTGAACTAATAATGAAATTTAGAGGATACCCAGTACTCCACATTATTTATATCATCCTGCTTTTAGAAAATGAGATCTGTATGATTTTCCAGGGAATTTTTGAGAAATCTCAAAGGTATTTTTAGGTGTAAAAGACATTCTAGATACCCTTTTCTGATGTTAGGGAGTAGTCTTGGGAACTCAAAAGGACTACCAGATGAGAATTGGTTACTTAATTGAAATAGGATCAATATCGGCTACCTATTTAATCAAAGTGTTGTTTAAAAATAAAGCAGAAGACTGTTATACGATTGTAAGAAATATGAACTCTTTCACAACTGAGGAACCATTTTTTAAATTAATAAAAATATTTCAAAGTCATTTTAAAGCAGAGAAAATTATTCTAGTTGATGTATGACGGGGTGAATCTCCCCAAGTGGGGACTTAAGTCCTGCACTGAAAGAAGAGGATGAGCGTCCTTGACTGTGCGTGAGAAAGTGCAGGCCAGAGTTAGAGTCAGAGTCAGAAGGAAAAAGGCATAACATGTTCTCCTCTCAAAGACAGAGAATGAGAGAGACTGAAAGGGACCCTGTATTCAGGGAATTCAATTTATATATCATTCTTGGTGTCTATGAATTACACTTTAATGACTTTGTTAATGACCATAGGTAGTATTTATTTTAAAAAGTGAAATTATAAGCTTAAAATTGTCAATAGGTCTTGAATAGTATAAGAAAATATAAAATCAAATAGTCAATAATTTTTATAAATGTTAATTATACTATATTCTCGTTAAATCTCATCAGGTTTAAAAAATATCATTTTAAATTAATGCAAACAAATACCTTATAAATGAATCACTTATGTATAATGTACTTCTGAATTTCTTTTATAAGAATTTACAAAACATGATCAACTAAATTAGTACTGAAATATTTTTTTCCTAATAGTGATAAATAAAAAAAAAATTTAATTATTGTCCAAATAAAAAAAGACATTGCTTACCTATTTTTCTTTGATGGTATGGTATGTAGCCTGAAAGGTATGCTAGCAATCCCACCCTTTGTTCTATAGGTTTCCAACAGTTTGGCTGTAGGAAATGAATGTTGGGTTTATTTCCTATAGGGTGCAACTTAAAGACTGCTTTCCCTTCATGGTATGGGTAAATGATTTGTTAGTAATTCCAGCCGGAATCTTCCTTTGATCTGTAGGTTTCCAGCATCACATTGCAGGCTCTGAATACAGCTTGATTTAACATTTAGTTTTCATGCTTCTTCCCTACATCATAGTGAAATATGGAATCTTATTACTAAAACAAAGAAAATCCAATTCTCTTCCTTCATATCTTCTAAAACTTGGAAAAAAATTGTTTGTCCTTCACCGTGATCCATCATCTTCTAGAACAAACTGATTTGTCCCTTTAATTGGGACAAACCTGCTCTCTGATTCCCTGAAAAACAAAATCTCATCCACCTACCTGGGAATATGGTTGTAATGTTCTGTCAGTATTACTCTTAAATTCAAATCTCTAATGATAACTTTAAACAAAAGTAACTAATATTTCACAAAAACTAAGAGGATAATAATTGAAAACTTTTATACATGAGCATTTTGGAAGACTAGCAAAGCTCACAATCATTTTACCACATAACTTTATTTAAAAAAACACACATTTATTAACATGTTCCAAAGTCTACTCATATATAAAAAAGGAGCAAACATATATAAACCTATTATTAGGTATAGTAATCAGTATTTCTGTATTCAGAAACATTACTTAGAAACAAAGTATCAAATGATTAGCTGTTAATTCAATTTAATACTATTACAAGATTTTAAAATATCTAAAGGTTTTGGAAATGGTGTTCAAGTTGATACGTAGAAAACAAGTTACTTTGGTTAGGAAAAGTTGTCAGAATTATTATTCAATTAAGTTAGACAAAAATTTATAACTTTTATAGTTTTAAATATTATATGATTACTCTTAAACTTATTTTATCAATAAATGGTATAAGTAGTTGAAGAAATTCCAAGAATTAGTCTCTTTATGAGAAAATAAAAATAAATCTTATTTTAAAAATAATAAAATGTATTCTTATCTAATATTTTATACTGATAAAAATTAAAAAAAGACATAAGTATCGTTTCTAAGCCACCTTATTAAACTACACTAATTTATTCACAAATTCACCTTAACTTAATGTACTTGGATTCTTATATTAAAATATTCCTGAGCTAGTAGTTTCTGTAAGAAAATGTTAAATTTAAAACTTAAAAATTATTAGAAGTTCAGTTGTCTTATTTTATGGAGTTTGTGGATGTTAGATTTATACAAATAGCTCTTTATCATAACTAGAAATCAACTAGAATAAGGCATTTTTAATTTGAGAGATATTAATTTATTAATGGCCTCTAGAGATAGGTATATTAATTATCTATTACTGCTTAACAAATTATTCCAAATTAAACAGCTTAAAAGAGCAAACTTATATTACACCATTTCTGAAGGTCAGGAATGCAGAAACATCTGGTGGTTCTAGCCAGGATCTTTCAAGATTGCAGTCAGGCTGCTGTCCACGGCTGTAAGAATCTCAAAGCTCAACAGGGGTTTCCATACATCCTCATTTGGAGGCCTAAGGTCCTCCCTGACTGAAACTGTCTCTAGTTTTTCACCCCATGAGTCTCTTTGTGGCACTTTGTGCAACATGACAGTTTCTTTTTCCCAGAGCAAGTGCAGAAAGCCATGGCCTTCAGATTTATCCTATCAACAATGAGAAGAAGGAGGAGGAGAAGAAGGAGGAGGAGGAGAAGGAGGAGGAGGAGAAGGAGGAGGAGAAGGAGGAGAAGGAGGAGGAGGAGAAGGTGGAGGAGGAGGGAGATAGAGTAGAAAGCATGCCCAAGATGGAAGCCACATCCTTTTTTTATACCTAATTTGAGATGTGGCATACTACCATAAGCTATTGGCCACCTAGACCAACCTAGCATAATCAATTAGAGAACTATATAGAACTGTGAATATCAGGAGGCCGGAATGATTGGGGTCACCTTGGAGGCTAGGTAACATGGAAGGAAAACATCTTCTACTCACTCAGTGAGGCTTCAAGAGTTCATAATTTCAGACACAGAGAGACAGACACAGATTCACAGGACACTTTTAAATTTAGTTCTACGAATTCAGTCCCAGGACAAAGTGAACATGAAAACAGAAACTCACCAGTCTGGATTCCAAAGAGCTGTTATGAATGAATTCCTAATTGATCAAAGGTCACAAATAGACTAAGAGACAAATAAAAAGACCAACTAATCAGATTCTCTGTTATCTGTCACCAAAGGAAGAATCCATCTTTATGATCCATCTAACAGAGATTACCAACTGTTTGGGAAAAAGCAAAATTCTTAATCACTGCTGCCAACAATGGAAACTAATGGATTGGCTGTGCATGAACCAGCAACCAAAATAAAGAATAAAATCAGTAGGAAGGGGGAAAAAATCTAGAGAAATAAAGTTACTAAGTTGTACTGCTGTGTATGATTTTCTCTCAGCCAAGGTTAAGCTGCCTATCAGGGATACTTCTCAAGAAATATAGTTTTATTACCTCTTAAACAGATTAGTCCACTTGAGCATCTCAGAGAATATCCTCCAAAATTGCTTAAGCATAATTTTCTAAAAGTTTAAAAACATGACTCATAAAAACATAAAATGAACACACATCACAGATTTGATTCAACTAGGCATTTATAAGAAATTTAATAAATTTAGGATAAAGTTGCTGCATTAGATACAAAACTGATTAACGTCTACAGGGAAACAAACTGCTCTCTTCAATTTAGCTTCATATTTGTCTAGTTTCTGTTAGGGCTTACAATAGAAAATCTTGAGAAAGCTATATAGCAATTAGTATCATGTTAAAGAAAAGTAACATTGTAACAGAGTAACTAAAATAACATGTGGAGCAGAGCAGTAGATTAAGATAGTAGGATAACTTTACAAATAACCAGGAATATCTTCCCCTGTAAAAATGTGAAGTTTATGGCAAGCGTCAAAAAAATAAAAAGCCAATGCCCACCCTCCACCACCCCACCAAAGCTGAGAGCCAACCAGTGAAGAAACAATCAAGCACATGAAAGACTCTAAGAAGTAAGAATAACACTGTTGATTTTAGAAGCTAAATCAGTACATGAAACTGAAAAAATACTTATATAAAATATAAATTGAATATAAATGAAGAAAAATCTAATATGAAGAAATAAATGTACAATAAGGTGAAAATCAAGTTTTATTGCAAATTTTGTTCTTTTTATAAAAAGCTTATTTTTGATGGACTATGAACATATTTTTTTCTCTTCCCACAACTCAGCCAGATATATTTCTGCTCCCTTAAAATGAGAAAGAATTAAAAAATGAAAATCAGGTAGCATGGAATGGAAAACACTTGTGACTATTACTATCCATTCCATTATGCAAATCGGAAACCTAAAACTTATCTTTGATAGTTAATTTCCTTTAATTCACCTCCTTACTCACTCATCAATAATATCCTGTTGCTATTATGCCTTATACACCTTTTAAATTCTTTCATTGTACCATCACCATAGTGGAAGCTAACCTAATGTCAGGAGTTACCTTAATAGCCTCCTAACTTGTCTACCGATATTTGCTTAGGTCCCATCTCAATTCCTACTCCATGCTGTTACCAAAGTTTTCTTTTTGAAATATGATATAACCATGTAATCACCTCTTTCCCCACTGCTAAGTTTATTTGTTGATAAACTAGTGGTTGCCTGGAGACACAGGGGTGGTGGCAAGAGAAGATATGAATTGCAAATGAGCGTAAGGAAAGTTTTGAGGTGATGGATATGTTCATTATTTTGATCTTGGTGATGGTTTCCCAGGTATATTCATTTGTCAAAATTCATCAAATTTTATACTTTCAATATGTACATTTTAAGGCAGTTATATCTTAATAAAGCTGAAGAAAAAGACACTGTCAAAACTATTGCCCATTTCATTAGCTCTCAAGTTCCTGATTACTTTTCACTTAGCAAAATGCTTTTAAAATTCCTCAATGTCTTTTTGTGGTTTGCGAGCTGATTTATTTTTTGTTGCTGAATAATATTCCATTGTACGGTTGTATCAGTTTGTATATTCATTCACCTATGCAAGAACATCTTGATTGCTTCCAAGTTTTGGCAATTATAAATAAAGCTGCTACTAATATTCATGTGCAGGTTTTTGTGTGTACATAAAGTTTCAAATCATTGGGTAAATACTAAGGAACACAAATTGCTGGCTCATGCAGTGAGAGTATGTTTAGTTTTTAACAAACTCACCAAACTCTTCCAAAGTGGCTGTACCTTTTTGTATTTCCACCAGCAACGAATGAGAGTTCTTGATGCTCCACAGTGTTACAAGCAGTTGGTATCATCAGTGTTTTGGATTTTAGACATTCTAATAGATGTGTAGTGATATCTCATTTTTTAAAAATTTACAGCTCCCTAATTACCAGTTGTGTTGAGCATCTTTCCATATGTGTATTTGCCATTGATATATCTTCTTTGGTGAGGTGTCTGTTAGATCTTTTGCCCAGGTTTTGATCTAGTTGTTTGTTTCCTTATTGTTGAATTTAACAATTTTTTGTATATTTTGTATATCAATTCTTTAGCAGATATTTTTTTGCAAATATATTCTCTCAGCCTATGACTTGTCTTTTTGTTCTTAGTATATTTTGCAGAGTGAAAGTTTTTAATTTTAAGGACATCCAACTTATCAATTTTTTTCTTTCATGGATCACATTTTTTGTCTTATATCTAAAAGACATTGCCAATGTAAGGTCACTTAGATTTTCTCCTATGTTATCTCAGGAAATTTATAATCTTGTGGGTTGTATTTAGGTCTATGATACATTTTCAGCTAATTATAATGAAAGGTGTAAGGTCTGTTTTTAGATTCATTTTTTTTTTGCATGTGGATGTCTCATTACATTTTTTTAATTAATTAAGTTTATTAGGGTAACATTGGTTAATACAATTATATAATTTTTAGGTGTATATTATAATTTCACATCTGTATAATCTATTGCGTGTTTACCACCTAAAGTACAGTTTCCTAGTTTCCTTCAGCTACTATATATTTGATCCCCTTTACCCACTTCAACCTCCCCCTATCCCATTATATTTGCCCCCATTAACCCGTCTATCACCACACTCCTC